>NW_027656014.1:0-224741 GCF_964235325.1 Thermobia domestica
ATGTCAGTTCCTTACATTTTAGAGACATATATTTTCATATATCTAAAAAATACAGACATTAGGTACCCCATGGTAGCCCGAACACCATTGAGGTACCCACTTACTTTTGAATGGTAATACATTTTGAGTTGTTGTTCAGCATCAATAAACACTTCATAGTTTTTCTACGTGCAACCCAAAAGTCCATACCTGACCGAACAGATTTTGTCCATTTAATCTCAAAAATGTTAAGATACTTTGTATTGTTAAGTACAACCAAATTAAGCACACTGAATATAACATTTTAAATATTTTCTGATTTTTGTTGCAGGTATTTCGTGCATCAAACCAGGATTCTGCTTGAAAGACAGTCAAAAGAAGCAGTGTAGGTTGTGGCTAAAAGTACGCCCTTTCTGAAGACAGACTCAGTTGTACTTACATTATTTTGTACGAATATATAACCCTAATAAAGATACTGTACTACAAATTATTTCTTTCTTCCATAAATTATAATAAAATATTATCTCTGTTTAAAGAAAATGATTGTTAATGTTAAGTCATTTTAATTCTTTTTCTCTGTAATAAGAACATTATCCCTAGCAATATTTTTTATCTTTGTGCTATTGCGATTGGATGAAGTAAAATTCTATACGAAGCACTATTATTTCAGACATGCATTAATAACTAATGTATTGTTCTGTATGTAAGACAATGTGTATACTGAACATTTCTAGCGAAGGTGTTGTTTTAATACAGAATCTATAACTCAGCTTTTCAGTAGTCAACTTTATTGGGAATCCGAAGAAAGAAGTTAAAAAAAAAAAAAATGTTGGACTTACCAGCGTGTGTGTGTTCGAATTCTGGACTAATCCAAATTATCCAGAGAAATCATTATATATTTCTTTGTTGCTATTTCAGATGTATCCTTTATCCAAGTCGTATGAAACGGAGACTTCATACATCGCTATACTTTGTATGAACTATGTTCCGTATTTACTTAATCACTTTGTAACTTTCTCTAGTGTTGACAAGGCCGCAGGTGTCAATCGAATAGTTTAGTGTTTCACTCATGTCACCTTGTGACTAAGGTACGTCCTGTCGGTATATATATGGTACTGGGTTCAATTAGCGATAAAATACATTTTTAGCGTTAAACAAATGCAAAAATCTATACGAAATGAGATACCGTGATCTCTGACTTACGGATAACACCAAGCAACTAATGGTACTGAGTGTGATTGAGTTTACTAATTACTATTTGGCCAAAATCAGTGTTCCTTTATCTATAGTTCTTTTCGTGCTTTGAATTGCAAAGTTTGAAATAACCGTTTTAAATTATTGTGTATATATATCTTCCGAGTAATTCTGAGAATCATTGCTCTTTCTTTAAGCAATGTATGAGACTGTTAAATTGCTCTTTCCTTAAAATGTTGCACTAAGAAGGATGCATCCAGGAAAGTCCAAATTTGCAGAATGTCTATAGCAGGGAAGAATAAATATGTTTAGTCGATGGCTGCACAACGCCTCCGCTGTCACCACGTTGTCACACAGCGAATACAGCGAACGTTTAAGAGTATTCTGCACTTACTATTAGGTATCGGCCTGGGAACTTTGGCGCATCTACCCAGTCTCCTTCTTGGTGTTTCATTTTTAATGGCGAGTACTGAGTAGGAATAATATTGTAAGCGAATGCGTTTCCGGCTGACACCACACTTTTAATTATTGCGACATTTAAAAAAAAAAAAAAAAAAACCTGTTAATTAAAATGTACAGAGAAGTTATTTCTGGAAAATTCTATTCAGGCCTCTTGTGGTAACAACTGCACTTTAGTAGAAGATACTATTAAGGAAAAGAATGAGGTAAAATAATCTTTATATCGTACAAGCAATGGATGATAACAGCTTAATAAATGATTGTACGTAAATCTTGTTTGAGTTTGAATATAGGATTGTATAAGGCTGTGCATTTTGCATTATTATTGAGGTGCTGCAACTAACTAACTGCAAACCATATGATAAATTCTTACAGTAATATATCACATATTGATTTACTCTGTATGGAAACGAAAATAGTTTAATATATGGTTAACCTCCTTTGTGCCAGGGGCGGATCCAGAGGGGGGCGATCGGGGCGATCGCCCCCCCCCCACAAGAGGAAACTTTCTTATTTTATATATAAATAAACCCATCCATAACAAGTTTGGAGCTCTTAAAAGTAGCAGTATTACCGCCGACCGCCCCCCCCCCAGAAGTCCGTCCTGGATCCGCCCCTGCTTTGTGCCCATAATTTTAAAATTAACGCTTGTGTCACTTTTCAACACTTGACTTTGCAGTAGCTTTCCAACGAATTAGCAGGAAGCCCAAACTTATAGGACACCCTGCAGGTAAATACATTTCTTTGGACAGTTTCACTGCTCCAAACTAAGATTTGAAAAGTGTAGTATTGTTAATTTTATTATTATTGGCACAAAGGAGATCAACCATATTTTAAGCTATTTTTGTTTTCATACAGAGTAAAACAATATTTGACAACATTACAGTAAGAATGTATCATGCACTTTGCAGTATGTTGCAGCACTTTAATAATGGTGCACTATACGTACACTCTAGATCCTGCATATGTCCGATCCATACATTACAAGAAGGCAATACGTATTCGATACAGGTAAAATCTGTATATTTCATATGGACAACCTATTAGCTATATACATCCAATCTATACATTACATATGGCCAACCTGTACGCGACATACGTATAATCTATATGCTGCATGCAGACAGTCTGTAAGCTACATATATGCACTCTGTATGGTGCATACGGATATTCTGTATGCTGTATCTGGACAAGCTGTGTACGACATAAGGAAAATCTGTATAATACATACGTACAATACGTATACTGTATCTAGTCGTACGTATGGGGCACAAGTACAATATAGATGCTGTCTCGGGGTTGAACGCAAGAAACATACGTACAGAACGTATATTGCATACTTCTTGAAATCATGCTCCGTCCTGATAGTCAGTGTATGTCGTCATTATTAACCCACATGCTACATACGACCCTGACGTCACAAAGCTAGATATTACCTCCGTATATACTTGTTACTGCAGATAACGTCACACGAATGACGTCATTGCACTTGTGCAGACAGTACGTATAATACATACTTTTTCAGCTATACGTTTGCTGCAGGATGTTATATACGGTTGTACGTTAAGTCCAGAAACTACAGGAATTACGAATGTAACCTACGTTTTTAAGTATGCCACCTACATTTTTTTTTCTCAGTGTGTAAAGGCCGAGAACAATCGAACCTGGACTGGGAGATTAAGAACTCACAACGTTAACTCCCCATCTAAAGTCTTCCTTATTTTGGCTAAATAAAGAGCCCTTTCTGTTCACTCAAAACAGTAGCTTGTTAATAATTAAATTGATTGGCAAAACAAAGGAATGTGTAACTGAGGACTCGGACGGCATTATATCATTGTATCAACTAAATTATCAACATTACAGATCTTTTAAAAACAAAATACAAAATTCCTTTATTTTGAATAAAATACGGCGTGTATATTATACTCGTAAACAAACTAAACATGAATCAATTACCGCGTAGTAATCGTGGTTCAGTGGTTAAGGCGCTCGACCAGTACTCTGAAGGTTCTCGAATCGGATCCACGAAGAGCCAGTTGTTTTTACTATAGAATTTTTGGTGGCGATTGATAGGCGATGAAACACGTTTTATTATCTTCAGATATTTGAATTCTCGGATGTTTCAGTACTTGAACTATCAAATCTTCAAGAATAATAATAGTAATAATAATAAACTAATAATGATTATTATTATCTCGTAGAAGGTTAAAAGTTAGGAGTTTATAATCGCTCAGGTCATACCATTACAAGAAGAAACGTGACATTTGGCAAGATTATTTCGGTTTTGTTTAGTGTTGCCCACGAGAAGAGAAAATTGTGCTATCGTTTCTGAAACAAAACAAAATCGAGACGAGAATTAACATTTTACACTCGAAACGGGACAAGGCTAACTCACAATATCGTCTTGCTTTGGAGCTGAAAAGTATCGTAAAAATTTCTCGATTCTTAAAATAGTGTATGTCCATTCTTTAAGTAACAATTGCTTTGTAGACTGAATCTTATACGCTATTTTGTCACTGTATTTCGGAGCTCATTGAATTTATTATGGTCTGTGTAGATATTTTTGTAACAAGGCTTTTACAATTACTTCTGCATATCCAAAAATTTCTCTATTGTATGCATTACTGTTCAGTGATATTCAGTTATTTTTATTACAGTTATTTTCCTTAAAACATACAGTAGAATACTTTTACATGAAACTTTAGTGGGACGCTTTCGTTTAAAATTTTAGTAGTTTCAGAGGTGTGTCCTGGAGGTCCGGACACCCTTCCGAAATCTCGACTTATCTGTAAGTTTTGTGTAACTTTAGGGGAACTTTAAAAATTCTATTATTATTATTATTATTATTATTATTATTATTATTATTATTATTATTATTATTATTATTATTATTATTATTATTATTATTATTATTGAAGTTTTGTGAATTTAATGGATCACCCTGTTCCAAAAAGGTTAAGCGCTTTCTTTATGGTTGTTTTAGTCGTAGCACGCTCAGCTCCGGAGCTTGTGTCCCTGTATCTATCCCAGCTCCCGCCGAGTGGGCATTCTGCTGGACAAACGTCGTTTATTAGGTTTCCTCGGGGTTCTGTTTCCTCACACATTCTTTATTCCGCTGTTTCTTTCATTTTCATCATCGACGTCTCCTTTAGCTTAGCCGGCATAACCATGAAACGTAAAACTTAAAAACAGTTTTTCTTAGGGCGCTTGTGAGTTGAGTAGCCCTGCTTTCTACATGAATTTGACTGGAAACGTTTCGTTTAACATTTAGCTAGTTGTAAGGACGTACGCAGGGAATATGTCCTGCTGGTCCGGACACTTCTCTGCAATCCCGGCCGTTTTGTAACTTTCGCTTGCAAGTTCAGTAATGTTAGAGATGATTTTACAGATTTTAATACAATCCATTCTCATACGGAATTTGTCTTCTATATTATTAGTCTTCTATATTATTATTATTACTGAAGATTTGAGACCTCAATATTACGTCCTATTGCAATGTAAATAAGCATACTGAAATTGACAGGAAAAAGGAAAAGAAATTGTTTTAGACCCTTTCTAAGGATGAATTGCCTTATAAGAGATATTTTGGAAATGTTAGTGTCCGAAAGGAAGAGAGGGGAAATGGTGTCATCTCCTGGACAATATGAATGGCGACAGTTCGGATGCCTTAACACAAACTAAGTAGAATCTGTCTTCATCACGATACATAGTAACACCCTTTCTTTAGATAAGAGACTTCGGATTACATATGCGTTATATTGATATTTTAATATAATATACATACGAATATAAAATAGAATAGTTCCTAGTTACAAATTTTGGTTGAATGGATATATGGAACGTGTTGGAAATGGTGAACGAAATATTATTTCTAGAAGCGGGAGTAATAATCTAAGACGTTCGGAATAATTGCTAGGAAACAATCTCGTTTCAGACATATTTATGTCTCATACTAAGCTCTAAGGATGACCCTTGTTTATTCATGAATTGTTTGCTAAACATCTTACGTTCTCAGAGAGTAAGAATCAAGATTGTAGACATGTGACGTCATGTTTTAGTATCTCTTCTGTGAAGAAAGCCATTTCGACTCTAACTTGTAAGACCGAAAGAAATTGAGTATTTTTCATTTTATTACACAAGTATGAATAGTGTAGTTGATAAAAATTTTCTTAATTTCCTTATTGAGAATCGAACCCTGGACCCTGAAATTACGAAACAAATGCTCATGCCACTACGCTAAGACCGCTCTGTTAATGAGAGTCAAAACACACTCGCGTATGTAGCAAATTGTACACGTTTACGATAATGACGAAACACTCTGATTTCCGTCATGATAACATACTATAGTCGAGAGAATTTAAATTTAAATTAGAAAACAAAAATAGACATACAAACACGCAAGAACATGAAGGAGAAACTGGTTTCAAGAATAATTCAAACCCTTAACTGGAACCTGCTGGCTCAGGCCACTCTCTTTTCTGATTCACTGAAAGTATCTCCGTAACTTGTCTCTATTATACTTGGTAATACTCGTTTTACAATTATTTCCAGTAACCTTGAACGACAGGGACAGAACACAGATACATCGCGAACATATACAATTTCAAAGGATCTCCCACCGGGAATCGAACTCGGGACCGCGAGCACTGAACTATCTGAGGGTGGGGAACCTGATACGTCCCCAAGGCAAATAAGGGTTTCCTCGGGACACTCCAGTTTCCTCCCACTTTCTCATTCCATCAATTCGTCCATCATAATTTACTTGCTTTAATCATAGTCTCCCTTAACCCAATAGGTATAATCATGGTACACTAAACGCATAGATTTTATTTTCAATCGGTTAGCCGAAACCAAACCGAATCGAAAAGCAGTAGTATTTTCTATTGCTCATTTATATGTTCTCAAAAATAAGTATATATAGAGAAAAACATGGGAAATCGTAATTCTATTCCAAAGTGAAACAGCAGATTCATAATACCTTAACCTAAAACGAAACCATTACATATCTTTCTGAACTTTTCAAAAATATGTATGGATATTCTGAAAAACGGCAATATATTGACTGTTTTCAATCAAAATTGAACCAAATTACGGGTCGTATTCTGAAATAAACCGACACATTATGTTTCAACCTTAAACCGAACCCAAATCAGTTAACCGGGTTGCTACAAATTACATTAAAACTCATTTGTAATGTTAGTATAGTCGTCTGAAATATTATTATCGGTAAGACTTCTCTTTTGGGGGCAAGGGGTGTAAAAAGGTAGTGGGTGGAGTGTTACCAAAATTCCCCGTTCTAGTTTGGGAACACCAGTAAGCATCAGCTTATTTACAAATGTCACAGAATTAATGCTCCAATGCTCCTTGCATCTCCCAGTTATTAAGATGGGCAGTTGCCTCCACCACAATTTCCAAGATATCTACCAGATGACTTGAATGAGAGAATTGTCCAGAGTGTAGAGATGATCACTCCAGACACGTTGGAGGTGTTCACAATGGCTATGGCTTTAGTAAATCATATTACTTTATGTCTTCCACGTTCAGGAGAGCATACGGGATAAAAGTTGATTTTATCCGTCTTACATTTACATGTAACACTTCCCAAGTAATATTCCGATGTTGATAAAATTTGGCAGGTAGATACTACACATGAAATAAACGGGAACGTGTTTTTTTTAATTTTCTGCTTAAATACTGTTTTACGGGGCAAAAGCCCCTACCTAAAATTTTGAAATTTGACTCCCGAAAGGCAAGAAGAAGTGGACCGACGTGAAAAAAATTGTACACATATATTCTATACCCGAAATTAGAGAATATGTGTTTCATATTTTCCTGAAAAAATCGGTTGGATGGGCACTGACTCCGCACAACATTTGAACTTGAAATATCAAAATTGCTAATAACAGTTTGTCAGAAGTGCTTAAATGATGTGAATAGTTGAAACGAAACTTTGTGTAGGGCCAATACTCAAACACGAAACGAATACTTGTTTTTTTTTAATTTTCTGTGGAAAAGCTGTTTTAGAGTGCAAAAGCCCCACCAAAAATTGTAAAAGTTGACACCCTAAAGGGAAGGAGTAGACTGTTGTGAATGTAATTGTGCGCAGATATTGTATACGTAAAATGAGGCAATATGTGTTTCATATTTTCTGGAAACAGTTGGGTGGGTCACAGAACCAACCAAACCTTGGATGACAAATTATTAAAAGTGCTAATAAGTATACGTCAGAAGTGCCTAAAGGATGTGGAGAATTGCAACGAAATTTTGTGTAGGGACAATACGCAAAAAATAAGCGAACGTTTTAGTTTGTGCGGAGAAATAGTGTTGGGCCAAGGCCTTCTCCGAAAAAAAGTAAATATTATCGTAAAAGTGCGGGAAGGAGTGGATCGAACTGAATGAAATTGTGTGTAGACATTGTATATGTAAAGCAAGGCACTTCGAGTTTCCCACTTGTTCCCATTCGATTTGCTTCAGGGACAATCATCAATTCCAACACGTTCCATATATACGTTCAACCAAAATTTATAAATAGGAACTACTCTTTTTATATTCGTATGTATATTTTATTAAAATATCAATATAACGCACACATGTTCCGAAGTCTTTTATCCAAAGAAAGGGTGTTATTATGTATCGTGCAAAACACAAATCCGACTTAACTTCTGTTAAGGCATCCGAAATTTCGCTATTCATATTCTCCAGAAGATGACAACTTCTTTTTCCCTCTTTTCCTTTCGGACACTAATCCTTCCAAAGTATCTCATATAAGGCAATTCATCCTTAGACAGGGTCTAAAACAATTTCTTTTCCTTTTTCCTATCAATTTCAGTATGCTTATTTACATTCCAATATGACGTAATATTAAGGTCTCAAATATTCAGTAATAATAATAATAATAATAATAATAATAATAATAATAATAATAATAATAATAATAATAATAATAATAATAATAATAATAATAATAATAATAATACAGAAGACGAATTCCGTATGAGGACGAATTGTACTAAAATCTTTAAAAACATCCCTCAGATTAGGCGAAAGATACAAAATGGTCAGGATTGGAGAGAAGTGTCCGGACTACCAGGGCATATCCCCTGCGTATGTCCCTACAACTAGCTAAATGTTAAACGAAACGTTTCCAGTTAAATTTCATGTAGAAAGCAGGGCCACTCAACTCACAAGCGCCCTACGAAAAATTATGTTTTTAAGTTTTACGTTTCATGCAGGCTAAGCTAAAGGAGACGTCGATGATGTGAATGAAAGAAACAGCGGAATAAAGAATGTGGGAGAAAACAGAACCCCGAGGAAACTTAATACACGGCGTTTGTCCAGCAGAATGCCCACTCGGCGGGAGCTGGGATAGATACAGGGACACAAGCTCCGGAGCTGAGCGGGCAACGACTAAAACAACCATAAAGAAAGCGCTTAATCTTTTTGGAACAGGGTGATCCATTAAATTCACAAAACTTCAATAATAATAATAATAATAATAATAATAATAATAATAATAATAATAATAATAATAATAATAATAATAATAATAATAATAATAATAATAATAATAATAGAATTTTTAAAGTTACCCTAAAGTTACACAAAACTTACAGATAAGTCGAGATTTCGGAAGGGTGTCCGGACCTCCAGGACACACCTCTGAAACTACTAAAATTTTAAACGAAAGCGTCCCACTAAAGTTTCATGTAAAAGTATTCTACTGTATGTTTTAAGGAAAATAACTGTAATAAAAATAACTGAATATCACTGAACAGTAATGCATACAATAGAGAAATTTTTGGATATGCAGAAGTAATTGTAAAAGCCTTGTTACAAAAATATCTACACAGACCATAATAAATTCAATGAGCTCCGAAATACAGTGACAAAATAGCGTATAAGATTCAGTCTACAAAGCAATTGTTACTTAAAGAATGGACATACACTATTTTAAGAATCGAGAAATTTTTACGATACTTTTCAGCTCCAAAGCAAGACGATATTGTGAGTTAGCCTTGTCCCGTTTCGAGTGTAAAATGTTAATTCTCGTCTCGATTTTGTTTTGTTTCAGAAACGATAGCACAATTTTCTTCTCTCGTGGGCAACACTAAACAAAACCGAAATAATCTTGCCAAATGTCACGTTTCTTCTTGTAATGGTATGACCTGAGCGATTATAAACTCCTAACTTTTAACCTTCTACGAGATAATAATAATCACTATTAGTTTATTATTATTACTATTATTATTCTTGAAGATTTGATAGTTCAAGTACTGAAACATCCGAGAATTCAAATATCTAAAGATAATAAAACGTGTTTCATCGCCTATCAATCGCCACCAAAAATTCTATAGTAAAAAAAAAAACTGGCTTTTCGTGGATCTGACTCGTGAACCTTCAGAGTACTGATCGAGCGCCTTAACCACTGAACCACGATTACTACGCGTAATTGATTCATGTTTAGTTTGTTTACGAGTATAATATACACGCCGTATTTTATTCAAAATAAAGGAATTTTGTATTTTGTTTTTAAAAGATCTGTAATGTTGATAATTTAGTTGATACAATGATATAATGTCGTCCGAGTCCTCAGTTACACATTCCTTTGTTTTGCCAATCAATTTAACTATTAACAAGCTACTGTTTTGAGCGAACAGAAAAGGCTCTTTATTTAGGCGGGCCAGAGAAAGTAAGACTTTAGATGAGGAATTAACGTTGTGGTTTCCTAATCTTCCAGTCCGGGTTCGATTGTTCTCGGGCTTTACACTTTCTAAAATGTTTCATTTACAAGGTTGAGCACCAGTTGGATACTGCTAAATGAAAGATAATCTCCAGTGGAGAAATTCAGTGATGATGTAATCCTGAAAATAAAGGAAGAAAAATGAATGGAGAAAACGAGCTAGAGAGTTAATTCTGTTAATAGTTCTATATTTGATATTGTCCGTTAATTTCGTGCATTTTTAAATTGTTGTTAATTGACACTATATTCTCACCTTTTCTCCTTGTGTCTCAATGTGTAAATTTTCACAAATATTATACAAATCAGGAATCCTCAGTTATATTTGCAAGCTAAGGGGAAGGGAAACACGGATAGTATTCCCTAGTACGGATAACTTCTCCAAGTTCGGATAAGTTCTCCAACTCGTTTGTGTTATTGAATTTTTCATTTGTAATATTTACAAATAAATTACTCCACACCAATATTTAGTCATTTAACGAATAATGAAATCGGACAAATTCTTCTTTTGAAGTAGTATTACGTATCAACCAGTGGCGCCAGAACCTAGTAGCTCAAGCCGGGATAGTCCCCCAAGATTTTCGTTGAGGGCTGGTTTCTTACCCCCACCTATACTTTAATTAATTTCCCAGTAGGATTACTGTCAATAGTTTCAAAACTCAGCGCAAGGCTTTTTGTTTACTTTAAAAAAGACCTACGTACTTCATACACTGCATAATCTATTCGTACATATATTTGATCCGCATATCGTACAGTCATTTGAAGTAAGTTAATTTGTTTATATAATCCCTCATTTGAGAAGCCCCCGACTGTTATCTTTTCATCGCTACCTCTGGTGTCGTTATATATATTTTTTCCGGTACTGTTCTGTGTACTGTGAGGACAAGTATCCAAAGACTCCCTTTTCGTCATTTCATTAACCGCGTTTCGCTTCACTCCTGCACAAAAACACCCTTTACGATTTGTTCTTTTAACAGGTTGGGGCAACTTCATGGCATCTATTCTACCAGGCGTAATTAATCTTGAAGCGGGCTTTAGTTGGGTTGCCTATCTCACGGATTTTGTACCTCAAGAATTTATGTGGCCCAATGTACACAGGAATTTATTTTGGGAGGGTTCTAAAGCTTTTGGAAGCGTCCAAATTCAATATGAGGATAAACTAATATTAACATTTATAAAATAAAGAATAAAATTACACTAAATTTACAGAAAAATCTGGAATTTTGGCGGGGTCCCTGAATATGATCTTATTGAAGATAGGGGTGAAAAAATAGTTATAGAAAGGAGCAGTGAAGCAATTCCATAGAAGCATGAAGAATCATTATTACATATACTGATCAACATTACTCAATTAGAGCATCTAGAAAATTGTAAGTTAGAAATTCTTTGGAATTTTATTGTTTTACGAGAATCTAAACTGCAAGCTATCGAAAGAATATCAAGAATACCAAGAAAATGCTTTTAAATTTGTTGATTACCGTATAGGAAAACATTTTAAATCATTTTTTTCGTAAGGTTTTATTTCTAGTGAGAAGATCGCTGGTTTCGATCCCCGAACGTGTGAACTATGATAAAATTACACAACCTCGAATTTGGCCAAAGCTCCGCTTATTTATGTCTTCATTCCACTTATTTTCATTTCTTTCACTTGAATTTATATTCTATTTCCTTTAATCTTAGAAAAGGAAATTTTGGTTTAGCTACATCAAGTAAAATACCTCTTATTGAATTTCTCTATTCTGTACTTTAAAGCAGGCATAAATAATCATAAATGAACCAGAGCGTACTCAGAATTTGGTCAAATGTTTAGGATTCAAGCTCTCAAGTTCATATACTTTCATGTGTTTGTATACATATCTTAATATAATAAATATTTACTTTTGCTTAATATCTTGCTCACGGGGAGTTTAAACCGGACCCCCTTGCGTACGCCACTGAAATAAACTAAGTCTATTCTAATGATGATAGTTTCCTCCTATGTTAGGAACACTGTTAAGGTCCATTGCAAACACAAGAATGCCATTAATACACACAAATAACTGCTGTTGCTACATTTTAGTTCAAGTAGTTCTAGGTTAGGTAAACACTGCTAATTCTACAAGTAGACCCAGTGATGACAACATAGCAGCATTGAGCTCGCATGTCACACACTGGGGAGTAAGAAACCATTATTAGAAGGATCATAAATAAAGAATTAAAAAAAGAAAAAAAAAACATAAGTCTAGGTTCCTAAGGCCAAAATTGATAATGACAAAATATCAAAAAGTGAAATAGCCTATTGCAATAGTCAAATGTTAGAACATTTGTTTTATTGATTGACCTACTACACATCCTGACCTAAGACACGCTGTCTTTGGTGCAATGAATTACACGCAAAAGTTTTTTTTTTCTGTTAATCACAGGTTCTCTGGTTAGCGTGTACGAAGGGGAGATAAGGAAGGAGAGATTTCCTGTGTACAAAATAGGAAGTCTTTATGATACCCATTGAAAAACAGGAAAAAAAAAAAAAAACTGAAACGAGAAATTACAGCATCTACATCCTGAGTTAACCAGAGCAAGACAGATGCAGAAAGTGTATTCGGTAATCAAATATCGAAGAGCATAAAACAAATAACCCAAGGCTGTACGACCAGTATTTATTACATAATGCGATATAATTTTGATGAAATTCTGTACAAGAAGAGCATAGCTAACTCGAGAATCACTGGTAGTTACTCGTATATCCTTCCTTTTTTTTTATTGATGAGTCAGTGTCAGTAGAAATGTTAGAAAACAAAATGAGAACAGCTATGGTTACAATAAAGTTAAAATGTAATAGTGAAGAATTGTTCTGCTGAAGAATAGACCTACATAATATGCAATACGGGGGGGAAGGTAAGGTAACTCATACATAGAGGTTGAATACCATTAAAGCGCCACTGAAATAAAATAAATATCGGCCGAGGCTGGCGTGGTGTAAGTGGAGTAGAGCGATCTAAGGAATGAGTTCAAGTCCCTCTGAAGAGCATTGGCGTATCCAGGGCTGGTCTACTCAATTTACCGCTCCGTGCAATGGGATCATTTGCCGCTCCCCCTTTCTCCAGAAAGAACAAATCTTAAAACTCACGGTTTTAAGTATTATACCCCATCATAAAGAGAAGGAAAATAGCACTTGCACTCAGAAAGGCCTAAACACTAAAAATATAATCTCGTTGTGCTGTTTTTTTTCTTTAAATAATAATCTATTATCTCAGTGAAAGATAAGGCAAACACACCTGCACAGAAAAGATGGTAATCCCATTTATAGAAGTCAATATCGATTCAATCTCAATATGTCAGTTTGCAACTCCAGTACAACTAGCTCTTTTTCATTATTTATTGATCTTCTTTCTACATCTGTTATTTTTTTCAGTGTAAGCACCTACTCTAGTTTTGATATCAGAACTGTGATAATTAACTAAATGGAACAGGTGTTCA
The DNA here is from genome assembly GCF_964235325.1 of Thermobia domestica. Classification (NCBI taxonomy): domain Eukaryota; kingdom Metazoa; phylum Arthropoda; class Insecta; order Zygentoma; family Lepismatidae; genus Thermobia; species Thermobia domestica. The sequence goes on from NW_027656014.1 coordinate 13,826, forward strand.
CTATTGTTTGAGAATTGAATTCCTGTATTTCACAATAATCAAGCAATTCATGCTAGTAATGAGCGCAAGAGTCTTGGTCTTGAAGTTTTTCCAAGAGTCTTGCATGCAAGACCAAGACCAAGACCAGGAATCCCGATGCAAGACCAAGACCAAGACCATACCTGCAAGACCAAGACTTGCGCAAGAGTTTTGCACAAGTACCGGCTCAATAGTAGAGCGTTCACCTTTGGTGCTGGGTCTCTGGTTCGATCCCAGCTTGCACTGTGTGAGCTTTTTTGCTGGATAGAGACCGTGTCCGTAGGTTCTCTCGGGATTTTCCCGTTTCCTTCTACTTTCATTTCATCATTTCATTCATTTCTCATAATCATTTCATTCATTTCATCATCTCATTCATTTATCCTAGCCTCGGTGCATAATCCTAGCACGTAAAACTAGATATTACATCATTTCAAAACATATTAGTGCTGCTCTTCCAAAACTAAAGAGAAATGTAGTATTGAACATCGGTAATTCCATACATCATAGGTGCAGACTACATGAGTATGGCCTTGCCTCCAAGGATCAAGCATCCGTTAGAATTTTTTTAATGTGTGCTCAAAAAAATGAATATCGAAATAACATTTTCATGACATTGACAAAAACTTAGTGTATATGACCAAGTGATTTCATTAGCGGGTGCTTATACGTTGAATAATTGTTTATCAATATAACTTTAACTTCCTCAGGTATATGGCACACGAGAATTGAGCGATGTTAACACTATATAACAATAAATAATTCATATTCACAAGTGAGAATGATTTTGTACAGTTATTTCAAATATCCTGGAGTTTGATGCTGTGTTCTTGTATTTCTAATATAGGTCAAAAGTATTTGTATAAATTGAGTTTACACGAAAGACATGGACAGTTGAGTCGTTTTCAGTTTTTACTCAAATTATATTAAACAATTAAGAGGTTTGGATATAATCGTTATTATTTTAATTTATCTCTCTTTTTTGGCCAATATTGCTAACATATCATCATCATAGCTATTCTGCCATTATTGGCAGGTGACTTGTTGCAACTCAGAAGCTTTGATATACGGTGGTCCTCCGCTAGTCTCTTCGTCTTGACGTAGCAATTTTCTGTTTTAATACCTTTCTTCAACTACAGTCTCCTTTGCCCCTCCCTCTGTTTCCTTCCGACATACTCTCTAACAAGTTCCCCATAATAAAGGTCCTCCTCAGCCAATGTCCCAACCAGTTTCCTTTCCTCCTCTTAACTATATGTAAAATTCTTCTTTTCTCGCCTACTGCTACTATTCTTAACACCTCATTCGTTTTCCGTTAACCCAGCTAATTCTCTCCCTTTTTTTTCGAATGCTTCCAATATTTTTTCATTGCTTTTGCGTAATGTCCATGTTTCTGTTCCATGAGTACGTATTGGAATCAGTAAAATAAAATCTCAATATTTAATTGGAAGTTTATTCAATACAATCCTAGCTAATCTTGGTTGAAAATAAAAAGTACATGACGCCTTCAGAGTATAAAAATAATTTAGCAATCATTGTATTTTAGTAATCTGTGCCGTCTTGATTTTCTTTCATGCGTCTCTGGGGTACCCTTCCCAATTTGGGAACCAGTGGAGTATTGAATCTGTTAAATACATATATATAAAAAGACTACGAAACGTTGTAATTTATCTTATAAGTAGTGAAGCATGGGGACTCATTGAAAAAAATAAAGGCTATCGCCTATGTTGTACACTATCATCATACTTACACGAAGGTAAACTATATTACATTTATAAACATACATTGTATTTCCGTTACTATTGGCGCATTGTAGAATTTCTCCATAGTAAAATTTACCTATGAAAAGCATAAAATTTCTTAAAAGCAAGACTTGCAAGATTCTCGTAGCAAGACCAAGACTGGGTATGCAAGACCAATAACAAGACTGGATGTATAAGACCAAGACCAAGACCAAGACCACCCGGATCTTGGTCTTTGTCTTGCATTTGCTCATCACTAATTCATGCTGTGATTTGTTGACCATTTGTTTTAGTATTGTCCATGTGATCTTAAACTAATGCGACCTAAGGATGATTTATTAATGAAGTATTCAACAGGTCAGCTTAGTAAATTGAACTACCATTAACATCAAGTCTGTTTCCAATAATAAATATTTATTTTAAATAATATAGTTATGACAGATTTGGCCGCCCTGGGGAAATGCACGTGTTGCGCATTTGGTAGAGACAAGACCAAAGGTCTTGTCCGGCCCTGAGCATAGCCTTAACACTTTCTGGAAGTGTCTGTGTTCATGTTTTCGTCGTATTAGATTAAATAGAAAAGTTACTAAGATTACTTGGAAGACCATGTAGACAAATCGTCACTAGCATAACCAATAGGCGTATCTCAGATTTAATTACTTTTATGATCTCCTTAGAATAATTAACATATGCTTAAATGAATCCCAAAGAAAGTGTTCGAGTAAGAAAATTGTCCACGAGCTTCCACGTTGAGAATGGCCTGAAACAAAGAGATGCGTTCTCGCTATTATTATTCGCCTTTGTTATAGAGTACGTCATAAGGAAAATCAAAGATAGCAACCAGGGCGTAGAGCTGAATGGTTATGGCGTATGCTGATGATGTAGATTTAACATTTTCATGAATAACATTTAACATTTTCATGAATAACATTTTCATGACATTGACAAAAACTTAGTGTATATGACCAAGTGATTTCATGGGCAGGTACTTATACGTTGAATAATTGTTTATCAATATAACTTTTAGCTTCTTCAGGTATGATAGGAAGACAATAGAAAGAAATATAGATTTGTTATTAAACGCTTGCAGGGACATAGGTTTAGAAGTAAATGCAGAGAAAACTAAATACATGAAAGTTCGTCGGGATCGTAATACTCCAAATTATGGATGCTTTAAAATATGAAATAATACTTTTGATAAAGTGGACACTTTTAAAAATCTAGATTTAATATTAACAGACCAAAACCATATTCACGAAAAATTAAATGTTCACTAAAATCAGAAAATTCGTGTTATTATTCAGTTTAAAACTTTTTGTGGTCGCGAATTCTGTTGAAGAATTTGAAGCTTAAAATATGTAAAACGATATTCATATCTGTCGTACTGTATGGTTGCGAAACATTGTCGCTTACTCTGAGGGAAGAACATAGACTGAAAGTATTTGAGAACAAGATCCTGAGAAGAATATTCGGACCCAAGAGGAACGGGAATGGGGAATGGCGGAAATTTCATAACGAGAAACTAGATAATTTATACCGTTTACCAAACATTGTTAGGGTTATCAAGTTTAAGAGGCTCAGGTGGATAGATCGTGTAGCCAGAATGGAAGAAAGTAGCAACGCTTTCAAAATTTTAACTGGAAAGAAACAATAAGAATCCATTTTACTTTTAACTCCACTTTAGTTTTCCAAACTGTTGCTATTGCAAGTACGGTCTAGAGCTTTAAGATGACATGTAACCGACTCATTATAAAGATTTCCAGTTACAGTTAGCATGTTCCCACATGAGAAAATGTTCATTAAAATTAAAGATGTATGCACTACGTTCTTTGTTCCTTTTTTTCAAAAAATATTCTTCACGAGGAAATTGTACTCTAACGTTAAGTTGTACATTGTGGACATAGCAATTTACTTAGGAATTTCTCGTGCCGAGAGGATATTCACCTTCGTTTGCATTGTCCCAGGATTGTCACTTGAAGATCTACATGCTCTTATCAATAACCTCTCACTTTATGACGTAGGGGAACATTTTATTTCTTAGTTTTTAATTCATTTTTTAAATTATTTTATTTTATTTTATTTTTACTTAATATTTACGGATAGCAGACGGCACTTTCAAACAGAGTATTGACAAATTCAATTTCACACAGTCATGAATAGGTTTATAAAATTCATGCCATCTTCGTCATCTTTTTAAAGGGTGTATATCTACGTCATTTTTACTATTTTAGCCCATTCATTTAGATGGGGAATATATTTTTTTGCTTTCTTTTAAATGAACTGGAACTTCAATTACGCGATTTTACTGATTTCTTTTTAGGGTGATGTGTTAGGTGTTCAGCACTGTTAAGAAGGAAAACACAATATTAACTTTTGTAGACAACGGCGTAGGGAGTGCAACAGAACAAACTCGTCTTCCATGGCTCAATTGATTAGCGCGCGTCGTTCTGGCTTTAAGTTGCCTCAGTTACCAACTCAAAGGTGGCTCGGATCCCAATTTAAACGAAAATAAGGGAAGATTCACGTCCCATGTAGTGTTGTTGTTGACAAGAGACGTTAAACTTCAATTAATCAAAATGGTAACAGTTTTAGAACTAATTTCAGTTGAGAAATACAAGATAAAGTCAATTTTGGTAAACAAAATGATGGAAATAATATAAGTACAAGGCTAATAGTCCTCGCTATTAGCCTTTTACTTACGTTATTTCTAATCATTATCATCGCTCGCAATATAATGATAAACAAAATGATTGTCTGTACAGATGAATCTATAGTAAAGAGCTCAAACTTGGAGCCAAGAGTCTTTGGTTACATCTCAGAAAAGGTACGGTAATCTTACAGTGGGCAACATAGTGCCTGTGGTTTTTCTCAGGATGTCCCTTTATCTTCAGTCAACTAGGGTTGCTTTCGGGACAAGAGTTGCGTCTGTCTCATATCGACAAAGTATCGTGAAAATGATGTCCTCATTTTGGAAAGTGTGTCTGTTTTTATTGGACTCAAAATGGCAAGGAAGGAAAAGACAATAATTATATAAATGAATAGGCTGAACTGATGTTAGTAGTCTACACCGCAGGAAGTATTATAAGAAAACAACATTTTCTTTACGCTGCAAAAATTCTATCTCATCCCATAATCTAAGCAAAAAACAGTTCTGCGTTAAACTACAGATTTCATTGTTTTTTTTTTTTTTTTTTTTTTTTTAATTTAAAACCAAATTCAGATATCTCGAATGTACGAGCATTTTAAATTTCGGTAACAGAATGAAGCATCTCTCCGAATGCATCTCTCCGAACCTTAAGCTCTTTCACTGTAAATTTCAAGACTTAGCACTTAAAACCTTGGGATGCTCTATACTCCTGCATTTGCTTCATAACGTATAAAGGACAATAAATTTCGGTGGTGTCATCGGAAATGAAGTATTTCAGTTTTACGTCCCACGCCTGTTAGCTTAAAGGAGGCAGTATTGTTGAGAATTAATGAAATGGCCGAATGAAGAAAGTGGGAGAAAACGAGAGAACTCTAAAAAAAAGTCACGCACACGATGTTTGTCTACTACAGAACTTACTTGGTGCGAGCTGGGATTGAACCAGGAACCTTACGCATCACAGGCTAATGCTTAAGCACTGAAGCACCGCGGCCCCAGTATCGGAAATAGATTCCAAACTAATGTATACTGAAAGAAGTTTATATAACCATTTAACTTAAGAAGATTAACAAATGAACATAAAGATTGATGACAAAAGATAACATCTTACCGGCTGAAGAAAATTCCACTTGAAATGCAACTCTCTCGGATACAGAGCGTCCCACAATCTTTGTGGAGAAACTAGATACGGTATTTTAGATTCAGTTTATATGATTCTATCACACAATATTAATAACAATAATTGTACAATGATAAATTTATTTTTCTGTTTGATATTTTAAAGGAAATTTTAGTGAAAAGTATTAATAATATTAAGAACAAGCAAGAGGTGTCCGTTCTTCACACGGAAATAATAAGTTGTAATAAATATAACATCTGAAATTTAAATATTATGGAAATTTCCCCATTCATAAGCGGAATTTTTAGAAAATGCTTAAATACATGTTTGGTCATCTTTAATGAAGAGATTGCGTACAAACTTCACATCTTCAACTTAAGTAAATCTTCGCAAGTCGAGGGAAAAAGAACGGGAAATTTGAATGTTGCAGAAATTGCAGAAACACGTATTCCATTGTTTTTTATTTAGAGTTTATATACCGAATTTCATATTTAGAGAGCTTCGAAATGTGGTGTTGGAGGAAAATCGAGAAGATAAAATGGACAGAGAAAGAAACAAACGATGATGTTTTAAAACGGATTGGAGAGAAGAGGACACTTCCAGTCAGCATCCTTCACAGGAAGGCCAATTGGATTAGACACATCTTGCGAAGAAACTGTCTTCTTCATACCGCCATAGAAGGAAAGATGAAAGGAAAGCGAGTAATAGGGGGAAGAATACAACTGATCGATGATTTGAAAAATGGAAGAAGAGATTGGGAATTAAAAGAAGAAGCGTGGAAGAAAGATTTCCAGGACCAAATCTAAAATTGAAAAAGAAAAAAACCTCATTAGTCCCAGGACTTGCCAAAAGGCAAAATACTTTAATAATAATAATAATAATAATAATAATAATAATAATAATAATAATAATAATAATAATAATAATAATAATAATAATAATAATAATAATAATACCAAATTTTACACCACCAATTTAAGCGAATCCTTATATTCTGCACTTTCTGAATGATAAAGGGAAATTTAAATATAAAAAATGACCCCCTTATCAGCTGAAGTTTTGAAGACAGAGAAACACGTATTCAATTTTAAAATTAGTAGTTTATGTACCGAATTCCACACCTCCAATTTAAGCGATTCTTCACATTGTGTACTTTCTCAATAAAGTACGAGAAATTTTGATATTATAGAAATGTTTCCGTCTTTATCCTTATGAGAGCAATTTCTGAAAACTCTGAAACATGTATTTCCTTATTTTTACTGAAGAGTATATGAGTATATATATATATCAGGTTTAATCTGTTTAATTTTAAGGATTCGTTGTTGGATGATCTCTTCAGCCATGAGGCCAGCATGATCGCAGTTCTCCCTCCTGGATTTTCGAAGCGTTTTCAGTTCTCAGAAATGCATGTCAAAGCATACAAATTTGCTATCACATACTATACACCGTAGTACTTAATATAATTATAATAAATACTATAGTAGGCCTACTGTAGTTAATAAGAATATGTGCTTAAATAAATATTCTTTTGTAATATGTATTATGCACACGCATGTATCAAAGTATGAGTTTGTATGTATATACTCGCGACTGTGTTTTATGTGTCAGTCCTTTACCCTCCTTGAATCGTTCTTTTGACCCCTTGGAGGAAATTCTGCGAGCGTTCCTGTCGTCAATAATTCGTGAGATATTCAATTTTTGGCAGCGAATTTACCCCCCCCCCTCAGGATATATTTCAGAAATTCTTTCATATCTCTTGTTCCTGTGATAAAAGGAGTGTTCTGTCTAAATCTCACGATTTTACCTATGGTAGTATGGCCCGGGGCGATAGTGAATCAGCATAGCCATAACTAGAGCGGGAAGAAGGGTGGCCAGGCCCCTTTGACCACTATTAGTTTCCTTAGAATGTCATTGGACCACAGGCTGAAACTGAAAGATTAACTTCCAGAAGTAAGGGGTCCCCATTAAAAACATCATAGTTACGCCAATGTGAAGTCAATCAGTTCTACTCCTTTATATAATACAGTGAAACCTCTACTAACAGACACCTCTATAAAGCGGACACCTCCCATAACGGACATATTTTGTAATCCCCAAACACTGTAATAGGAAAAAACATATTGGTAAACCTCTCTAAAGCGGACACTCTCCAGTACGAACACGGACAGTCTTTCTTGTCTGTTATATGTATTATTTACCTCCTTTTACGGATACTTTATCTAGAAACATGTTGAAAAGTACAGTAAAAATACACAGAACATGAGAGTGTGACAACATTTTGCCTCCTCAGCTGTCTGTTCAGCAACCGTGAGGAAGGGTCTCTGTTCCACAACACCCTTATGTCCTTTGTTTGCATTCTACTTCCACCTAACCTGTTTCAGAAACAAAAGTGATTGACAGTTGCCCACTGTTTGGGATGACACATCTATCTACTGTCCTACTGGGTGGAATCTCTAACCAAACAGAAGATAAGTTTCGTATTTTTGACCACGGGTACGCATATTGTCTTTTTTTTTTTTTTTAAGTCATTACTGAACTGCAATTAACTCACAAATTAAAGCAACACACCGAAAACGTAGTAAGTAGCGATAAGTGTAAAGTACAGAGAACTATAACATCTTATTCCCATGTTGTGCCTCGAACATAGGGAATTGGATGACGCAAAATAATGCAGGAACAGTAACATTTTGGTAAAATTCATAAATACGTGATTCATGCAAAAATATTTTTTTCTAATTGCATATTACCTTGTTTATTAATTTATGTAAGAAAATATTGAAAGGCGGACACCTCTAAGACGGACACCTCTCTATAGCGGACAATTTTTGATTCCCCACGGCTGTCCGCTTTAGAGAGGTTTCACTGTACTACAAATTTAAATTCTGTATCATCATTGATAAATTGATCAATCTGAGCAATAAAGAAATTTCCCTTTAGTTTCATTATTACTAAGGTAACTTAAATAATACCAGGGAGTTTTATATTTGTACGACAGACTTGATTGAACGCGGAAGTCTTTTGTCGTCAAGAGATTAAAAAGCTAAAATTAAAATAATGATTTGTTTCGCTGCCGTCTCTTGCGGCGAATCCAAGGAGGAAACAGCTAATAAGTTTACAGACGAAACGAAAGTGAACTCCACTCACCTGGGCAGCCGTACGTTGACCTTGATATGTTGCTGTTGCGCTGGTCACCACACACACTGACCGCTAACACAGGAGGCTTCTTCGGTATTCTTTACCACAATCATCTGTTGCCTCTTTCTCATTGGCTGCTTTTGCCCGTGGGCCCTCGCACACTCTCACTTTCATTTGTGAAACACAAGAAGAAAAACATATAAATTTCACGGCGAGATTTACTTTTTGAGTTCAAAGGATTCTCTTATTTATTTTGCATCAATTTCTATAGGCGTCAAGTCTTTGAGCGACATGTTTTTGAACATCTCAGTTCCATCTTCAAAAGTCTCTGCAAATATGAGATTAATCAGTAAAGTTTGTTATTTTTAATTAAAAGATTTTTCCATACAAACTGAAGAGTGACATGTACCCAATGTATTCTTAGTATTTAGTTTCATTCCTTGTTTGAACATTACCTAAGGTCAAAGCCACAAAAGTTTATTTTTTTCTCAGTGTTGCCAGGTGATGAAGGTTCTTCGGTAAACTCCCCCACTTTTTTTAAAAAAAATATTGAATAACTTGAAGCCAATAAAGAATATTAAAAATTTTAAAAATGAGCCAGAGAGTATCTCTAAAAAGCTATTACATTAATTAAAAATTGTTTCCAAGACCTTTCGTGCAGTATTAAAATTGAGTGCCCAACAATTAGGAAGTCATAAATGGGCCACCCAAATTTCTGGTCTCAAAAAACTTTGGAAACGGTTATTAGATACTACCTTGCTCACTTTCTTATTTAATAGCATTTTGTAGATACCACATGGCTTAGTTTCTTATTTAATAACATTGTAAACACTACCTGGCTCACTTTCTTATTTAATAGCATTTTGTAGATACTATCTGGCTCACTTTCTTATTTAATAACATTTTGTAGAAACTGTCTGGCTCATTTTCTTATTTAATAACATTTTGTAGACACTACCTGGCTCACTTTCTTATTTAATAGCATTTTGTAGAAACTATCTGGCTCACTTTCTTATTTAATAGCATTTTGTAGATACTATCTGGCTCACTTTCTTATTTAATAACATTTTGTAGAAACTGTCTGGCTCACTTTCTTATTTAATAACATTTTGTAGACACTACCTGGCTCACTTTCTACAGTTTTGATATTCATTCATTGTGTTTAAGCTATTAAGTTTTTTTTTTTTTAATGTGGCTGAGCTTAGCGAACTTTCTTAATTTCTGACTCAAAATATTTACAAGCAGTGTTGAATCCAGTAGATTTGCCCTGGAAGAAACTTCGAATAAACGGGATTGAAAGTAGTACTCCAGAAATACTGGTAATCTACATTGAGCTCGAACAGAAAAATGTACCCTGGGTAATTTGGGGGACTTTCGTACTGGGCAAATCTATTTTTTTTTTTAAATCACTGTCCAAGAGGTAGGGTGACATTTTTCTGAAGGTGAAAGTTACATATAAAAAATGTTGTCTATAGCTAACGATACATTGCACAATATTTAATATAATACTTTCATGGTTATTAAAGAGATTAAGGAAAAACACGGTAAAATTAGATATTTTTAATGAGGTTTCGTCTCGATACTTGATTAACAAAACTTGGAACAGCATCCTTCTCTTTTCTTCTTTTTCTTCTTCCTCATCACCACAAATATTCCGTAATCACTTGCTGGTCTGTTATTTCAGAGCCTTTTAAGTAGTATGATCCTACAATAAACTCTTCGTTTTAACATTCCTCTCGTGATTTTACCTTCTCCCATGCTTTCTTTAAAATCATATTTCTCATAAGACAATTTTTTCTCAAATGATGTTCTAACCAGTTTCTTCGCCTCTTGTCAACTATTTTCATCCTTCATTTGATTTCCTCCCTGAAAATCAATGACAAGGATACCATTTATACACTAGCCAGCTAAAACATTATGACCACCCACTATTTTTTTTTTTTTTTTTTTTGAATGAAGTAGTTGGAGTGACGAAAGGGACACAGGAATTTTAATTGATCACTCAGTGCGATGCTGGTGCGAAGAAAAGACGATATAGCTTTTGATAGGGATCAGATTGTGAAGCATAGACACCTGGAAACAAACGTCTCGGAAACAGCTCAACTTGTTGGGTGTTCGCAAAGTGCTGTGGTTAATGTCTTTCAAAGGTGTGAAAACGACAATGAAACCAGTATCAAACAAAAGGGCGGTGTACCGTCACATCCCACTAAAGTTATCGGACGTCGGAGACTGTTAAAGTTTGTAAAACGACTTTAATTACTAATTTACAGCAATCTTTAACAGTGGATAAAGCACAAGTGTGTCTGAGCACACAGTTAACTGCATGTTATTAGGTATAGACTTCCGCAGTTGACGTCCCACACGTGAACGAATGTCAACCGCATGGCATCATTGATAACGACTCGAATGAATACGTGCCCATCATCATTGGGGCCCGACCAATGGCACAACGCTACATAGCCCGATGAATCACGATACTGCCTTGGTCACATCGATGGCCTAGTCAGGATCCGTTATCTTTCAGGGGCACCGCTGCTCGAGACGTAAAAAGAGGATAACGACAGGCCAGTGGTGGCTCCATTATAATTTGAGGAGTCTTCACGAGACCATCCATGGGGCTAGTGATGCGTGTAAAGGGTGCCATGACGGCTCCTAGTTATAGGCAGGTCATTACTAATCACGTACACCCACGTATGTCGGTAATATTTCTTGCTGGGAATGGCATCTTTCAGCAGGACAACGCTTCTTGTCACAAGGATAACGTTGTGGTGCAGTGGTTTGATGAGTAAAATGGTGAATTTCAATTGTTGCAATGGCCCCCAAACTCACCCAATCTTAACCCAATTGAACAACATTGGGATTATATTGAACGTCAGATCCCAGCTCATCGCCTCCCTTCGTGGAATTAATTGATTTGTATGTGCAGATGTGATGCGCCATGCCTCTAGCTACCTACTAAAATTTCATTGTTTTCATTTCAAACTTCATTGTTGCTGTCCTTCGAGCCAAGGTACATAGTCATAATGTTTTGGCTGGTCAGTGTATATCGTACAAGTGCAACTGAATTTATCTGATGTGGATCAAATTTAGCACGGAGAACTTGACCTACTGTACAAGCTTGTGAAATATAATGGTGTGCAGATCTGTGGCGCTGAAGTTTATACGTAAAATCAAAATCAAATGAAATATATATTTTTTACGACCATGTGAAAGATTACTAAAAGTTTCGTTCTCACAAAGTTTCGTTAATTATTCCTCTCAGTTTTGTTCCATCCACACACTTTTCTGTGTCTTTCTCGATAGCTACATTTCGAAGTCTCCAAGTTCTTTTCCATTACTTTCTGTAATATTACCTGGTTTATGCTGTGTTTGGGACAATAATTCACACATAATATTACATAGATCTATTTCTGAACTGTTTACTAAAGAACTCACTACACAAAAAGTGTACCACACTTCTAACCTTGACAAATCAGTGTAACGTGAAGCCCCTAAGTGCTGCAGTCAGAGTTTCTGTATATGCCTTGGCATCAAATCAAATAGGCGTTGGATATGTTCTTGAGAAATCACCTGCTACATTGCTTCTCTGCGATTTCACAACTCTTCGATAAGTTGTACGTTCGTGGGTTTTCTCGGGGTTCTTTCGTTTCCTCCCACTATATTCATTCCACCATTAAATGCATTTCTAATAATCACCGTCTCCTTTAGCCTAGCCGACATAACCCTGGGACATAAAGCTGAAAGATTTCATTTCATTTCATTTTGACAGTTATGTGTTGGAGGGCTGTAACGAACAAAGTGCCAGATCGACCATATCCCAAACATGTTGGATGGGCGAATAGTCAGGCGATCATGCATGCAGAGAAGCAACAGTACCCGTCGTTCCTCAAAGAAGGTTTGTATGACGTTTTGGGGTACAATGGTCGAGCATTGTCCTGCAGAAGTATGCTATCTGAAGTGTTTTGAAGGAAATCGTGCGTTCTACCGAATAGCGTCCTACAAATCACGACGCACGGCAATGCACACTGGCAAATTGTGCTTACCATGATAGTATCTGATGCGTATGAGGCCATTACTATAGGGTGGGTTAGAGTGAGACTCTCTTAACTCCTACCCTTGATTTTACTTATTTATAATTATATTTTATTTCAATGTGCGCATGTTGTAAAACATGGCTTTTTTTTCTTTTTTGTATTCTTTCTCAACTCTTTTTCTTTGCTTTCATCATCTTGCAGTTCTTAGATATTTGTTTGCAAACAGGATGATGTCATTAGCGAAACAAAGTTGCATCAAATGTTTCCCATTTATTTCTATTCTTTCGATCTTGCAGTTAAGAAACCTAAACACCTATTCAAGTATGTTTGTAAAACGCTTGAGGGTAACATTACTTTATTGTACTGTACCAATTTCTCAATTTTCACCACCTTTGTCCGCCGAAACAGTTGAACTTTTCCACTGGATTGTTCATATTACATGTTAACTTCAGTGACAGCTCTGATAAGGTTAGATTTAACAGCATCATTTAACAACTCAAGCATCGTACAACTATTTTTTGGGGGGGAGGGGGTAGTAAATGAACGCCAGGTCATCCGTTGGTTGAGATCAGCCAGCCAAATTTGGATTGGAATTTTTGAAGAACAAGGGCCTAAACTGAAAAACGCTGAAAAGTTACCTGAAAATAAATATTATATTAAAGAATCTTCTTAGGCTATATGTTCTGTCGTGATTGAAGCCTAACGTCTTCTTTCATGAGACTGGTGAAGTCCTGCAAACTCGGAAATGAAAATTGATCTATTTCTGTACGGAAAAGAATGATTGCCACATCAGAACTACTTGATGAATAATGTTACTCATCAAATGACCATTCTGGAAACAACTTAATAAAAGATTAATTACTGGCAGTAGGCAGGGTTCACTGGCCCAAACCAGCATGAAACGACTACCTACTTGGTCCCACAGTATTACGTAAAAGCTGCTAGAGAAGTCCTATAAAACGCAGAGTTATACAGGATATCTCAACATTGCTTCTACCAAGAATAGTTAGGGGGAGGCTTTCTCGACGGAGTTAGGCAACCAATTCGTGGAGGTAGATAATTTAAATTACTACTACGTTTCACTCTTGTGCGTAGAGCGCTTACCTTTCGTGCGTGGAGCCCCTGGTTCGACCCCCGGCCAAGTAAGCTTGCGGTGGACAACATCATGTTCGTAGATTTTCTCAGGGTACTCCCTTTTCCTCCCACATTCTCATTCCATTTTCATTCACTTGCTTTAATCACCGTATGCCTTACTCTAAAGGGATGTTAAACTGAAAGATTTCATTTCTTCTTTTTTTTTTCACTCTTGTGCAGAGTACGTCTTTTAGCAATGTCCAGTGCAGCCTCGTCGCATTTTGATTTTGCTTGCCCCTCTCGCCCCTGGACAACATTTTCTGGAAGGAAAAAAATAAATGTGTGAGTGTTAACGTTAAAAATTTAGTGAGTTAAACTATCTTTAATGCTTATTTTTAGTGGAATACAAGTTCAAATGTCTGTGTTGTAAGTTTTAGTTTCATAAGAATCAAAAACAAAGCTATTATGTTCAGACAGAAATCTCTGCAGTAGTCCAGTCCAACCACATGTTTGGGATCGTTCCAAGAACCCGTTTCCCTCCTGGATTCCGTGGAACCACGCTTGGGAGACAGTGCAGCAGGGTTTCGCCTACGGAGTCCAATCGAACAAACAATCTTTTTTTCCTTTTATCGCATTATTCCGCTTGACAAGTTATCTAGTAACCTGTAAATACACTCCACTATAATGGCTTACTGTTAAGTGATCGATATAGAAGTAGACACCAAAAAGAAATAGGATTTGCATGCGCAACAAAGTTATAGGAAGCAATTTCCGGTAAATGGTTTCGTAGGATAGGAGGCAATTTCGAGATTAAAAAGAACGCTTATTTATATAACAAGATAATATAAGTACTAACTCTGAAAAGTGACCAACATAAATTTCCAGAAGATATGAGCAGCGTCCGTATCATTGGCAGAAATGTTAGTTACTTTTTAAAGTTTATTTTACTAACATTATTACTGTATTAGCAGGGAACACATTCCGATTTTACCATAACTTCAATATTTGATTCTTACACTGGAAGTTCCCACAAGTTTTCCCTAAAATTTGACTGCCATATAGCACATCTGATAGAGCAACATGAGAAATGAACATGAGCAAAATTTAAGGTGCTATGGACCAGAAGGATAGGAGCTACGGGTATTCAACATTTGAATATCCAAAAAAATTATATCATGGAATTATGTACGGTTAAAGTAAATATCTTGATAACCATTAAAATAATCAAAACAAAGAGTTGCACATATAATGAGAACAAAATGCCCTACCGAAAAAACACAAACAGTGTTGTCATGAGTGAAACAGTGTTGCCAACTCAGCATAAAATATTTTGTTTGAAATAGCACTATATACAAGTGTGTACAAATTTAAAATGTGCTATTATTACTAAACATAACAGTGAAGTGTAGTGGTACAGTGTTGCACACTCTTGGAGCTACATGTGCTGAAAATATACAATGGGGAAGTCTGATATGTGGCAATAGATGGTAATAAAGGAATCTGGGTCTCATACCTGGTACTATGAATTTAGTTCAAATGCATAACACTGATAGTATAATATAGTAAAATGTCAGCAGTGTCAGAAGATATTGAAAAACGAAATTAAGTGATGTCATTTTACGTCCTGTGTCAGCTTCGAACCTATAGCTATAGGACGGGACATATAGTGTAAAGTGCGATCCGAACCACTATATGAAAGAGAAAGATAACAATGAAATGTAAGGTGAAAAGTTCAACAAAAACATATTCGAGGCGGAATTGGAACCCACGATCCCTAATATGCCGGTTGTCTAGCCTTCTGCACCACACGGTTATCCGGTCCGACTAAAAACGAAATAAGGTAGTAATAAAATAATTATATTTCCAATGTGAATATGGTAATATTACAGTGTACAAACATAATCATATGGTATGTACTGTAGAAGAGGAAGTAAAAGAATATGTTACTTAACACGAAAGACATAAACCAAGAAAATACTCTCCCAAATATTGATAAGATAATCTGGAGAACCAGTTTACAGAATTAGAAAACACGTGTTTCTTTCCTCGTGTGTATCATTTACGGTAGTTTTCGCGAGTTGTCTGCTTAATCATCGGAGCTACAGAAGTATAATGCAAAACCTTTACTTTTTTTCTA
This sequence comes from Thermobia domestica, assembly GCF_964235325.1. Lineage (NCBI taxonomy): Eukaryota > Metazoa > Arthropoda > Insecta > Zygentoma > Lepismatidae > Thermobia > Thermobia domestica. Next base: position 29,724 of record NW_027656014.1, read on the forward strand.
ATGCATTTCTTTATGACTCTCTGTTGCCACATATCAGACTTCTCCATTGTACATTTTCAGCACACGTAACTCCAACAGTGTGCAACACTGTACCACGACACTTCACTGTTATGTTTAGTGATAATATTAGGGTCTACATTTCAAATCTGTGCACACTTGTATACGGTGCTATTTCAAACAAAATATTTTATGCTGAGTTGGCAGCACTGCATCAACTATGGTAACACTGTGGTTTTCGATAGGGCATTTTGTTCTCATTATATTGTGCAACTTTTTGTTTTGCTTGCTTTAATGGTTTTCAAGATATTTACTTTAAACGTACATAATTCCATGATATAATTGTCCTTCTGGTCCATAGCACCTCAAGTTTTGCTCTTTTTCATTTCTCATGTTGCTCTATCAGATGTGCTATGTGGCAGTCAGATTTGAGCGACAACTTGTGGGGCCTTCCCGTGTTAGAACCAGGAATTAAATTCAGGGGAAGAGAGTGATTCCCCACACCAATTTTATAGGGGAGCCGTGACTCCCCACTAACTCAATTAAAACTAACGCTATAGGTCTTAAATCTTTGTATATAGAAAAACGTATTTTGTAGTAATATATTTAACAACATTAAACACTGTGATAATGTTGTTGATGAGATGTGAATAATGTGTTGGTGGTGCCTATTGCTTCGTCCCCGAAAACCTGTAAGAATCTTGGGGTTTCCACTTGGGACTCCCTAAGATTGACACAAAATTAAATGCAAAAGCGTTGTTCAAGTTTTTCAGTAATTTTGCCAAAAACTAAATTCCGACGTTCCTCACTCATCGGCAGTATACCGGTACCGGAGACTGGCTGCTTCTGGAGGCCGAGAAAAAAAAAAAAAACGCACATTAGGATCATCTACATACATGCATCATACCACACCTCCTTAGCTACATTTTTTTTTACTTAAAAATGGATATTTTTTAAAGAAACCTCAAAATATTTTTATTATTATTATTATTATTATTATTATTATTATTATTATTATTATTATTATTATTATTATTATTATTTTTACAGAAAAACTATGCCTGCTACAATCTTAAATCTAATCTAATGTAATAAATTTATGTAAACATGATTATCTAGATTTTTAAAAAAAATCATAGTTATAGCTCGGTTTATAAGCAAGATATATAGATTTTAAGGTTGAACTTTTTCGAAATTTCAGGGGTTGGGGAGGCTCTCTCCTCAAGGAGAGAACTTTTTGGTTTTCATTTTGTTGAGACCCAAGACGTGCTTATCTAAAATGTTAAAACTTTATATTTTTCTTCTGTTTCTTAATTGCAAAGCACTACAATGAATTGCAAAAACGAATTTCAAAATATAACTTATGTATACTAAAACTATGTTGTATACAGGATGTGTCCGGAAAGTCGGGTCTGGTCTCATGTGAAACACATGTATTCAGATTTCAGTACAATGAACTAGAAGTCTTTAAAATAGGCTCCTTACACCACTGCCAGCGCCATTTCCAACTATCATAGGTCTCCTGGAACTCGAATACTGTTGAGGCACCTCGTCGAAGCTGCTTGCACCGCGTCAATCATGTCGAAACGCCGTCCTTTCAGGGCTCTTTTAATGTGGGGAAACAAGAAATAAAGCACATGTGGCCAGGTCCGGACTGTAAGGTGGCTTCGATATCGTTGCCATGTTGTTTCTTGCCAACACTTCTGTGACAACTAGCAACGTGTGACTGGGCTCATTATCATGGAGTGTCCACTGGTCGGTGATCTCCAATCGCACTCGGCGAACGCGACCCTTAAAAAACAGCGGAGCACTGCTGTGTATAACGTACCGAGATGGTCTGTCCGGCAGGTACAAACTCCTTGTGCACTACTCCTTTCGCGTCAAAAAACACAATGATCATGGATTTGATGCGCGACTTGCTCATGCGAGCTTTCTTCGATTTTTGGAGACTGCTTTGTGTGCAACTCCGCACTTTGCTGCTTTGTTCCCGGGTCACACTTGAAGATCCACATTTCGTCACCAGTTTAACCTTGTCTAAACAATTTGAATTCTCTTCCAAACATGCAACCATTCCTGCAGCAATAGCCACACGCCATGCTTTCTGATCATCAGTCAACACTTTGGGTACAAGTTTCGCGCACACATTTCTCATGTTCAACGTTTCTGTGATTATCTCATGCACAATTGCTTTCGGCAAATTTACTGCGTCAGCCATCAAGCTCACACTGAGTCGACAGTCTGCGTCCAACTCTTCCCTATTTTCGCCATATTGTCTTCATTTCGGCTCGTTGAGGGAAATCCAGCTCGTTCATCATCTTCAACCGCTTCATGGCCATCTTTGAACATTTTGTGCCACGCGAACACCCTCGTACGTAACATGGCATGGTCCTGATAAGTCTCACGGATCATAGTGCACGTTTCCGTAGCGGTTTTCTTAAGTTCGACACAGAACTTGATCGCATAACGCTGTTCAACAAGTTGTTCCATTTCACTTTTCTAAGGTTTTGAGAACGGCAGATACACGCACTTGCTACAATTACGTTTTCCTCATCCCAGCGACTCGGAACCTACTGCCAGCGGTTATCTTGCTTCCCTGCCATCTCCCTACCACGTCTCACAACCGTGACTGCTCTGCGCGCGCATTCCGACTTCGGAACAAACCAATTCCGATACTTCCCTTGACATACCCTGTATTAACAATCAAAATAAAAAATATTATGCAAACATTTCTGTACTGTTTAAAGTGATTATTACTTCATAGTTAACTTTCAACAATCAACAAGCGAACAGTTGCTAAGAATTAGTTTATCTTATTCGTGTGGTTAAAAGTAGTGTATTAAGGTAAGTCTTACCCCCACTTTTTTTCTAGTGACGTTGAGGCTAAAAATGTTACTAGGAATGAGATGAAACCCATGTTGTACAAGAACTAGCATGAATGTTTATCAATATACTAGTTTGTAACTTGGCTGTTAAGATTACTTAGGAACAACAGAGAGAAGGGGGGCAGGGCCCTGGAATAAATCCCTCTATGAAAAGGAAGCTTCGACGGTTGTTTACCTTAATAGTATCTTCCTCAGGTTCCTTTCCCTTTTGTAATTTGCAGGTCATGGGGGCTGAGACATTAAACAGATCAATTGGCATCTTCTCAGGCGGGCAAATTCCCGAAAAATGCCTGGATAGTTAATAAATGTAAGAAATGTAAGTATAGATAAAACATAGATTATTCAGAACAAAAGGAAGAAATCAAATTCAACCTATAGAATATTGTCTCTGCTATGATTGATTAAACATTTATACCCTTAGTTCGCATTTCGTTCAGGATTAATTCACTTCATAGTGAATTGTAGTATTCTGGTATTTCGTATCTATGAAATAATAATCAAGATTTTAAAAAGGTTTTATGTATTTTACAAATTTATATACGTACGGGTGACACTGGTTCAGACTATAACAGGTAAGGAAAAAAGCTTGCATACGTAACATGATGTCCATATGCCAGCTACACTTCATCTCGCTTGTGCTACTGATCCAAGTCCACCAGGTTTTCAATCCGGTGCTGCTGCTGTACGGGTCGTTGCCGAAAAGAGTAGAAAAAAGCTCTCACTTTCTCTTGAAATTATATAGCTGATACTATACAGGGTGTAACAAAAAGGTACGGCAAAATTTCAGGCGTGGATTCTTATGGGTAGACAGACACGCAAAAAAGTTCATATGGCCATATGTCGGGAAATGCATCGTTACAGAGTTACGACCATTGAGCCGTCCGATGCTATGAAATAGTTACATTCTGGTCGCTTTTTAATGTGACTAAATTTAAACGTCAATAACTCAGGCCCTAATTAAGCTGGAAAGATAATTTTGGTGTCTATGTATTTCTGAAGGACGACGCTTTCTGTCAATATGTATTTTATGTATGTGGAGGTATCACAGAGGATAGGGAGGGTAATTACCTGTTTCTTTTTTCGCATCAGGATTTTGGGGATGGCATTTCTTTCCCCTTGAGGGTACACTCATAAAATTCATATCTGCGGAAAGCTTCATCCTTCAGGAACACATTACTACTAAAATGTTCTTCTTAGCTTAATTAGGGTCTGAGTTATTGAGGTTTAAATTGAGTCACATTAAGGAGCGACCAGAATGTGACTATTTCAGACCAATAGGCAGCTCAATGGTCGTAACTCTGTAACGATGCATTTTCCAACATATAGTCATACGAACTTTTTTGCTTGTCTACCCATACGAATCTACCTCTGAAATTTTGTCGTATTTTTTGTTACACCCTATATATTTACTCTATGTAGCCTCTTGGACGGTTTCTGTGCTGCCACCTGCCGGGAAAGCTGAAGAACTCTACAAAGATATTCAAGAAGAGACGTGGCGATGTAGTGGCGCTGCCTACCACAGTATTACGTTGATTGATTCGAGGTTAACGTTATTTTACAGAACCTAGTCTAAATGAAACATCTATTACTTAAAATGGAACTTGCGAATCACTATTCAGATATCAAAAACTAAGGTTTTAAGCACCCACTGGGAATTGAACCCGCGAATACATACACTCTTATCTACCTTAAGTCGCAGTCTAGGCCTACATTAATTCTTCTCATGCAGTCATGAAAGAAGTGAAAACTGGAAAGCGAAATGACAGACTGTAAGATGATAATACTTGTAATCTTTTTATTTTTATACAATTTATTTTGAGACGAAACCGAAACGACGATTTCCGTCTCGGTATCATTCCTAGAAGCGCATGTTAGTAAAACAAGGAAATAATAATAACAATAAAAGATATCTATTTTATTTGTGTTAAACGTATTTACATGTGGCTCCTTGCGTTTGCATCTTGAACTTTTATTCTTTTATGAGTGCTTTCAGTTTAGCGTTTTCCGTGCTACTGAGCTAATGTTTGAAGGAATAAACGAGATATGTTCTTTTTAGAATATGGTATAATTTTTCACTTTATGCAGTGGTTCCCAATCTCTTTAGCTGGCGCCCCCTTTGTAAATCCTACATATTTCATGATGCTCACTCTGTGGTCATACGTGATTTTTGCCTGACCCCTTCTGCAATTTCAGATGCAGTATTGAAATGAAATCTTTGAGTTTAATGTTCCTCGGTTATGCCGCGTTTAGGCTAAGGGAGACCATGGTTAAAGCAAGTGAGTTATAATGGAAGAATTGGTGGAATGAGGAAACGGAAGTACTCGGGGAAAACCCACGAGCTCGATGTTGCCCTCCACAAATTTACTTGGCCGGGGATCAAACCAGGGACCTCACATATCAGATTTAAGCGCTCTTACCACTTTTTTTTTCTAAAATTAACTGATTCACCAAACGTGCCTTATTAACTTGCTTAACTGTTTATTACTAGGTTTTTACTTCATCTTTACTCGTTTTTCCAGTAACCTAGAACGACAGGGACATGGACACAGAAACATTGAGGACAGTTAAAATTCCAAAGGCTTTCGCACCAGGAAATGAACCCGAGACAACCTGAGACACCAAAGACGCAGGCGCTAGCCACTAGACCACACAGAGAAAAATCCGTTCTTCGGACAGCGGTATATTGTACAAATATACGGTATCCTCTTGCTTACTATAGAAATCATTACGGAGCATACGTTATCCGTATGCTACATAGGGACTGCCCTTAGGTATTACATCATGCTGTTGCAGGATGTCTGACATCTAACAGTTTTCCGTATATCACATGCATATACTTTGTTACCTTCGTCGGTTATATGTTATATACGTCCATTTGTATGTGAGATCCTGACTGCCTACATTGTTTCATACGGAAAGAACATATAGAGGGAACACTTATACAGAAAGTATTATAAAACATGCGTTTTCAGTTATACGTCTGCTGTACGTTAAGTCCAAAAACTACAGGAATTACGCATGTACCAGAGTTGGCATGGGTCAATGAAAACTTGACCCACGACCCACTGACCCACCACCCACCATGACCCACCACCCACCGTGACCCACTCTGACCCACCAACCACGCTGACCCACTGTGACTCACCACCCACCGTGACCCACCACCCACCATGAACCACTCTCATCCACTGTGACCTATTCTGACTAACCAAAATCCATCGTCATCAACTCTGAACACGATCCACGGCCTCTTCTGTACTGACTAAAGAGTTTACACTTGTAATAAAACAAGACTGTGAAATTGTCACAATCGGAGTTTGAATTTCTAGTCAATCGCTCAAGCACCACTCTGTTACAATAACGGTGGATCTGACCTTTAAAATATCAAATGGTAAAGTGTTTGTCAATGAGGAAATTGAAACAGTTCGAGGTGGAGGGAAATTAGTGTGTGCCTAAAATATACTTGTACTAAGAGAGTATTCTTGCAAGTGTTAATTTCTGAACGCATTCCAAAAGAAACTTCTATTCGCAGGAAAATACCCCTGTACAATATGGAAAAAGTTATGGTTTCTCAGTTCACAGTATTTTTCTCAGAAAAAACTTGAAAAATCAGTTTTTCATACTTTATAAAGGTGCCGGGGTACCCTACCTGAGAGCATCTCCAGAAAGTATGCTCATAATTGTAATTTGTGTAATCACTAAAACACCACGTTAAATTTAAGTTACAAATTTGCATAATTGCAATTATTATGAATATTTATTCAAAGTAATTTACCTAAAGCGAAGAAGAGACTTATTAAAAATTAGGTACAAAGTTGAATAACACAAATAAGCCATTAGTAATACAAGTATACATTTTCCGTAACTCGTAATTTTCCACCTTAAAACAAATCTGAAATCGGGTTTATTTCCTGTTGGCCTCCAGAACTTTTTCGTGGTAAATCATCCGCAGCGGAATAATGTCCATCCTCCAGTCAAGATATAACTAGCTCGTGTACTTTGAGCATGTCTAGCGGTGGGCCATTAACATTGATGAACAACAAGTTAGACAATGTTTGAGCACTTAGTCTATTTCTAATATCAGTCATCTGTAAATTTATAAGGGGAAATCCCCGTTCGCACTCTGTCGTGGAAATTGATAATACTTCTACCCGATTTCTGCAACTCCTCATCGACAATCTGCTTGTTAGACTTAAGCCTGATAACGATTTTTCTTAGTCAGTTTTGAAATACTCAGCGAGTAGTATAATCTCTCTATCACCATACAAATCTTTTCCATATCGACCACGTCAGTTGGCAATGTCGACTCATGGAGAACAGAAACTTCATCTACCACGCCTTCGATAGGGAATCTTGTGAATAAATTATCAATTAAAGCCTGATAAACTGATGATTTCTTATTTGTTTATAAATTTAATTTTTGTAATTACACATGAAGGTTTGATGCCATTACCAAGTTCCCTCCCCCGTTTAGAAAGCGAAAGGGAACGAGGTTCCTGGAGTGTTCAGAGGTGAATGGGAATTTCCCTCCTTCTTCCCCTTCAATGCTGTTTGCCATGTGCCAAATTACGATAAGTTTAAATTAAATTATCATAGTATAATTATTTCCTTGTTGAATTATCAATACTTTTCAGTGGAAAAAAGGATGAAATTTGAAAGTTCCAAATCAAGGTAAGTAGACCAACGTAAAGGGAAAAGAGTGTAAAATTTTCCATATAATTATGCGTACAATCCAAACTTAAAATTTCCGTGTAATTAAGCTTACAGTACAAATGTTATGCCTATTTTAGTCACAAGTTTTTGGGTTGATTGCCCTGTGCTGTAAGCGCTCCATATAATAAACATAAGCTTCAGCAATTATTATAGTAGAAAGCAATGGATATATGAAGCCAAGCACTGTATTTTTTGTTTCTGATTTTGTTTCTTAAATAACATCGATCGTTGTCGATCGTTTTTACAAACCAACTCATTATCAATTTTCCATATATAGAAAGTGCCCCCTCCCCCCCACACACATAAAGGGGAATTTAAAAAAATGCTAGGACACATTCTGTTTATTTTCAATAAAGAGTTAATACACTGAATTTCAGCTCCGTAAGTTTAACGGTTTGCGAGATACTCATTTTTTTTCCCGCAAAAATTCGGATCCTCTCTATCTCCTTAGGATATTATGCATTATAATAAAAGCAATATAACATCTCAGTTTGGATTAAGGCCTAACTATATACCAAAAGTAATTTCATTTGACTTTTCAATTTGACCGTGATGATCAGGCACACATAGTTACATTTATTTTTTATATAATAATTTATATAATATATCACAGTGATTCAAAAATGTATTTTTTCCAATAGTTAGCTCCTCTAAAAAGTCACAGATCTCGAAAGCCAAGTAGTAGTATAAGTCTTATTGTTATTATTACAATTAAAAATATCAATATCCAAAAGTCCTGAAGTTCTTTTTTTCACTTGGTTAGATATACTCACCTCAGATAAGTAGACAGAAACAAGTGGAAAAGGAAGGGAAATGAAGGTCTTGAAAGTAAAACGAAGACGAATTTACCAGTCTTCAGAAGATACTGTCTACAATGCAGTGAGCAGAGAGGGTCGGTAGATCATACTGTCGGTGGGTCGCAGTGGGTCACGGTGGGTGGTGGGTCGCAGTGGGTCATGGTGGGTAGTGGGTCACAGTGGGTCACATGCTGTTGACACATGACCCACTGACCCACTCAGAAAACTTGACCCACCGACCCACTGACCCACTCCATCTCTGCATGTAACCTATCTTTTTAAGTACGCCACCTACATTTTTTTCCTCAGTGCAGCTGGGAGGCCACTGAGCCACCGTGCCCCCGATTTCAGATGCTGTATTGAATCCTCAGTTATACAATTTCTACAATATTTTAACAAAATTCAATGACTACAAGCACCTTCTTATGAAATCAGTGATAACAAACTTTATACCAGATGAAATCTTTAACCTTCTATAATAATCTGGTTCCTAAATTCTTCTTTTGCTTTAATAAATAGCTATGCTGCGCCGCTCCAAATACATCTTCAAGAAAATGCGGTTCATTTCGTGTAGAAAGAGAAAAATGACTGTCACAACTGAACCCAACAACTTGACACATGGAAAAATTCTTATTATATTTTTCAATTTAGGATAACGAACTGCATCAAATTCAGCATTTTCTTTTCTTTTCTTTTCTTTTCTTTTCTTTTCTTTTCTTTTCTTTTCTTTTCTTGTTTTTCTTTTTTGTAAAATAAAAAATCATGTTGACCAGTGTTACTAACAAACTCTGTGATCCCCTCTGATACAAACGTACTAAATGTAATGGAATAATACCCAAGTGATTCTACAATAAGCATTTTGTGTATATTGTTAATAATATAGCCTATATGAAGAGAATTCAGGAATTCAGACCGTAGCATCATTTCAGATTTTGCTTAGGAGAGGCAAAATTCCCCATCTACATAAAAAAAATACGTATATTAGTACAAATCGTTAAAACACAAGTATTGCTCAAAAATCAGGGAGGCAATTGACCCCCTGCTCTACCCAAATGACACCACTAAATTCAGATTTACTAGTTTTTATTTTAGCTGTGATAGAATTGGAAAGATCATTCCATGATTTCCTTATTGTCATATATTTTCCCATTTCTCTCACCAGATGGCATAATTGTTGAATTTGTTTCAGCCATAAGTGACAAATCTGGTTGTATATTCTCGGTGCACAGCCACTCGGACTGAGTGTAGCTTCCACTACTTAATGACGTCATAATCCCTAATGTTTACTGCTTATGACGTTCATATTAGAATTTCATGTACCACTACGTACTCTTGTGAAAGCACACAAGCGGAGAACAAAGAAAAAAGAACATAAAAAACTTGATAATGTTTTAGAACATTTCTTCAGTATGTAATGTATGATTTTCAACAACAACGTTTTGCACTTACAGTGAACAAAAGTGTTGCTAGTAAAAATAAACTTCTAAGTAACTGTCAGTGTCTTCCTAACTAAGCTTTTCATGTTATTGTGCACTGAGTGTATCAAAATAACTTCTTTTGAATATTACCTAGGTACATTTCTAGAACAGATTAATTTATACAGATAGATAGACATTAATGTATTATATAGTACTATTGACTTATTCAGAATTATTACGAAAACACACTAATCAATAACGTGGCCCTAGCTTGGAACAAGTGTTAATACTTGCCCCCTTAGAAAAATATGAAGTTGGGCCCTCTGGAAAAATATAAAATATTAAATCTCTCCCCCACCCAGGTATTTAAAATCCTAATAAAAGTATTTATTACTCTTCTAGGAATTCGATTATATATTTACATTACATTTAGATTACATTTGTGTGCTTCATTTTTTTAAAAATATGTTTTGTTCAGATTTTGGGGCACCATTAGCACCTTAAATTATATTCAGTTTTTTCCTTCTTTAAATGTTATTCTGGATTCACTTCATGGTTCACAGGTTAAATTGAACGAGCAATATATGAGCCTTGAGGAATATTTATTATTTCTGGGGGACCTAAGAATAGACATTGTATTGAAATGGGCCTAGATGTGGCGATCCTATTTCGTCTTCATTTATATATTCATGTTCGTATTCATAGTATTTATATGCAGTAAGTTTCGTCTTGAACTGGGCCTTCCTCAAACGCCAGGGAACTTAAATGGCAGGTCAATTATTCCCTCTGACACCCTACAAACGTTACGCCACTGGTCAATAACTGAAGGACCCGATCTAAAAATTAAACGAAATGCACTGTATGTGTAATAAAATACACTGTTAAATACATAGCACTGTTTGTTGTTGTTCGTCTGCGAATGGTGGCACACTTACTTCTAAAAGTAACATCCTATTTATAAATTAGTGTTATCCCTGAGATGAGACGAGACGAGACGAGACGAGACAATAGAAGCAAATATACTTAAGGAGACGAAACACTACTTTCACGCAAGGGCGCCCGAAGAAAATTTTCTACAGGGGGGCCCATCTCCTTGGTTGCTATATTACATCTGGTATACGTGGTTTGCTATATTACGTATACATTTTCATGAGCCAAAGGGTGGCCCGGGCCCCAGCCTGCTCTCCCCTTCGGGCACCCATGCTTTCACGATCTTTTCGAAACGAGACAGTTCCAAATCTCGTCTCGTGAGGAACACTATTTTTAAAGAACTTCATAAAGTTCTTTATTGAATTCTCTATGTCTCTCTGTGTGTGTGTGTTTCTGTTATTAGCGAATGTTTTGCGTTACTCCTAACATTCCCGAGATATTAGCCAAAATTGTTCCGATTTCGGGAGATTTAAGGAGCCATATTCTGGAACCGTAAGTCATACAGAGATCATATTGATGTTGATCAATGCCTAAGAGGACGGTAAACATTTTGGTACCAAATGGTAACCGGTGACCACTGGCCAACTGGCGACTGTTCTCCAGATATTGACCAAAAAAGTTCGGATTACGGGAGATGTAAGGAGCCATATCTCAGAAACCGTTAGTCATAGAGAGATATTATTTTGTGAATTTTTAAATTTTGAGTCTTCCATTTTGAGCATGTGTCTTCGTAAAAGAACATATCGTAGAACGTTTTAACAGAACTCTTAAAACAAAACATGTGGAAAAAATTTAGTACTCAAGGAAATTATAAATGAGTAGATATATTACAGGAATTCTTTAATGAGTATAATAATAAAGTGCAAAGAAAAATTGGTATAAAGCCTGTAGAAGTTAATGAGAAAAAATTAATTCTTTTTAAGTTCGTTCTGGCAATGCTCTCGATGTATTCTAAACTGGTTAATACTAGAATTTCCACCTAAGAATACGTCTTTAAAGCTAATTGTACTGATTTCTGTATAACTTGGAGAGTGAAGGGGGGTGGGAACGGATTTTTAGGTTTAACACATATAATTTAACGAGACAACAATGTAGATGTTAATATAAATACGTAGGTCTAAGCAATCTTCAGGAGGGGGTTGGACCTCTTTGGCTCTCCAAGATCGGCGCTCATGTTCAAACAAACAATGATACTGTAGCCTTAAGCAACGAACTATGCAAGAGTAAAGTCTCAGAAACATTGGTTCGATTACTAAGTAAAATTTTGAAAATCACTCAGAGAAATTAAAACTGATCAGCTCCTTTAAACGCTAAAGAAAGGAAGTTCCAATGAATCAGAGTTCGGAGCCGGGATCAATAGAAACACGCAATTCTTGCTAGCATTTATTTGCATACATCTTTTTATTGTCTCTACAAGCCTCTAAACAAAAGATGGAAGCGAGACAGGATATTTGTACGCCAAAGAAATCGCATATTCAGAATCAATTTGTTGCAGGGGCGTAAATAAGGGCCCCGCAGACCCCGCATTGCGGAGGGGCCAAGCCATCACGGGGCACTAGATCCTTCAAGTGGGACGTAGAGAAGGGGCCCCACTTCAATCTGTCTGCGGGGCCGCCCCCAAGCCTTTGGTCACGCTACTGTTTTGTTGTAGAATATTTCGCAAATCGATGCTTTCTATATGATTCGAAAAAGAGATGAAGATTATTTACTTATCTTCATTTGTAGACTTACATGGACATTGGAAGTCACTTGTTTAGTATTTACGATATGCATATACAGTGGCGGATCCAGGATATGATCAAGGGAGGGGCTAAACCATAGTTTGCAGTTTTATCCAGTGTAAAGCAGGATTGAAGGTCATTTTATCCAGTGCATACCTGAGCCTCAAGGGGGGCTATAGCCCTATAGCTCCCCTTGGATCCGCTTCTGTACATATATATTTGTACACGCATTGATTTTATAAATATATTATTATGTCATTCGCTTGATGTTTAACGGCCATCAATTTGTTTTGTAATTATAGCTTCTTTATAATATCACTGTTATTTTCTCACTTTTAGCTCTGAAAGAATTTGTATATATATATATATATATATATATATATATATATATATATATATATATATATATATATATATATATATATGTTACTAGAAGTGTATAAATATTCTTCCCAGTAAGCTCGGCCCCTGTAAACGTAGAGGCTCAATAGTTTAGTCATGATGTTTCTACTAATGCCATCTGCCGGATTGCAGTGGAACTTCGTAGTAGAAACCTACATCGAAAAGTGTGCCAAGATAAAACATCTTACATATATCAAACTGGACCACTACCAGGGATGTAGCCAGCAGGTTTATGTAGGAGGGGCCCGTCGTTTTTGAGGGGGGGCCAGCTACAATGTACAAAACAAAAAAAAAAAAAAAAATGTGTTGCTGCTAGTGTTTTTGAGGTCTGAAAAAAAGGAAAATTTTGGTTTCCTTCTGGAAAACTAAAAACACTATTTTATCTTCTTCTTCTTATTATTATTTTTATTATCATTATCATTATTATTATTATTATTATTATTATTATTATTATTATTATTATTATTATTATTATTATTATTATTATTATTATTATTATTATTATTATTATTATTATTATTTTCTCCATAAATTGCATTCAAGGTAGTTTTTATTATGCTTAATTAAGAACTACTGCCCGGGACCAAACGGGACCTACTTTTGTGCGTAACTATAAAGGTAACCAAGAAAGTTCTGTCACTTTTCGTGGAGGTCTGTGTTCAATTGTTCCTCACACCGTGAGTTGAATGCGAGTGGAGATAAGGCGAAGGTCAGTTGTTGGTATGGGTATATCCAACATACTACCTGTTGTGACAAAATTCAGATACATCGTGAACTTGCGTAAGGACAGAGGGAACATGGGACATCCACAGAGCGTCATAAGAGCATGTATGCTGAACGAGTTCAAATGGAGGTCAAAAGCCGCTGCAGCGGGACAGAAGATATGCCAGGCCTTTGGTGAGCGTGTCGTGACTGTGCAGCGATGGTTTAACAAGTTTAAGGACAATGATGAAACACCCGAAAACACCACGTGCCGGAAGACCAACACATGGACAAAGAGGAACTGGGACTCAATTCAGTGTGAATTGAGAAACTATTCGGCAGCACATCCATCAACTTGTGAAGCACTACAAGTTGGGTCGATGGATCCCACATGTTTTGACTCCGGGTCAGAAGACAACGCGGCAGTCGCCTGTGTTTATCTACTGTTTCGGAGCCATTTCTGGACAGGGTGTTGATATGTGATAAAAAGTGGGTCCTATACGAAGCTCCATGGCGCCGTCATCATTGGTTAGCAACCCATGAACCGATTTCAAAACAGCCGAAACCAACACTGCATCAGAAGAAGGTCCTTCTGTGTGTTTGGCGCATCGTGCATCGGGAAATGCTACCAGCTGGTCAGAGTATCAAAGCAACTGTGTAGTGTCAGCAGTTGAGCTGTGTTCAAGAAAAACTCAAAACTCTGGAACCGTCACTTCTGAATTGTAAACGGGTCCTCGTTTACGGGACAACGCTAAGTCCCACGTGGCTAGAATAGCTCAGGACACCATTCTACGCCTTGGATGGGAAACAATATTGCAAACCACTATATTCCCCGGGTATTGCACCGTCCGATTATCACCTGTTCCATTCTTTGGACAATCGCCTTAGAGGACGCCAGTTCAAATCCCTAGTAAAAGTGCTAAATGCACCTGATACCTTCTTCGTTTCACAGCCCACCATGTTCTACCGCGATGGAATCCATGACCTTTCAGAATGTTGGGAGAAGGTCGTCGATGCTGATAGGGACTATTTTCGATCTTCCAGGTTAGGTGACATACCGATGTTCGAAGGTGGTGGGTGAAAAAACAACAAAACTTTTCTTGGTTACCTTTGTATTTAAATTTAAGACCTTGTATACAGAACCTATCCACACAAGATTGATTTTCTTTGAAATTTCACTCAATTCCTTTACGGTTTCCTGACAAAAATACTTATTTATTATTCGTGACTAAAAAAAGAAAAAAAAACATTTATTTTATTACACTGAGTAGAAATAAAAGAGCGAATGAAGTCCAAACTGAATAAAAACATTGTTTCTCACCAAATTTTCCATCCTCTATGTCTTTTAAAATACTTGTTAAAGCATGTAAAAATATACTGTACTTACAAATCAGTTTAGTACCTTTGTTTTATGGCTGTATTTATAGTACCTTGTTAAAACGTTTGTCTTTAAACTGTCAAATATAAATCGCAGTAAATTGTGTAATCTGTGTCACAAAAAAGTACCCTATTTTTCGATCGATATGGAAAAACAATATTTTTTCATACTATTATACGGTAAATTATAAATTGTCAGTAAACTTTGTTACTTTTAAATGAATGAAGCGAGATAATTTTACTATGATGTTTTAAAAGCTGGTCATTTGGGGGACCAGGATATCATTTGGGGGCCTGGCCCCGATGGGCCCTCCTTGGCTACACCTCTGACCACCACATTCAAAAATTGAGGAATTAAGAAAATAGTTATGCTATAAAATAAAAATAAAGGTGTTGGCATCGCACTAAATTTTGTGGCTTAAATTTCTTAAGCTAAATCATGTTATGCTGTATTTATTATTGAAACATTTATTTGCGACATACGAACTAAGTTATAACGTTTTCGGACAACTTTGTTCGAAGAAATCTCGCCTATAAGAGCAAATCACCTAGGATGGCTAGATGTCCTGCTTTTGGAGGTCCTGTCCCGTGTCCGGCTTAGTAGTCGAGTCGGACACCCATTTGTACTGCTTTTCAGTTGTCTCATTATAAATGTCCTTTTCCTCGCTCGATGGCTCCAGTCTCAGACATTGCGATTTCAGTGAAACAAGTTTACACGTGAGACTCTGGTTGCTTTCGCTTGGAAATCCCGACTGTTCTTTGAAGATTTTGTTAGTTCTGTTTAGGCGTGTAATCTTAGTCCATTGGCAAAGATGAACTTTACGAAGAATTTAAGGTGTTTCAAGAAGTAGCAGCCTGAGATATGTTCAAGAACTGTACAACTATTGAAGAAGGGTGTTTAAAACTTTTCGAACGTACGAAAACACCAAGCGAAAAAGGTTTTGAGAATTTGAAGAAAGTCGGTTCATTTATTATCTCCATACAAATTAGTAATGCTTACTGCGAACGGGTATTTTCATTAATGAATGCTGCGTGGATAAAAGAACGCAACCGACTTAAAAGTGAGTCCGAAGTTTGTTTGTTTTCAACTTTAAAGGAAAAAGTGAGAATGAAACGTGCAGTGACATATTTAAAGAATTCTTGCAAAAGAAGCTTCTATTTGAAAGACGCTCGAAAAGCAGAGAAATGTAAAGAATTTTAACATGTAAATGTAACTTTCCCTACTCACTTCAGCCAAAGATGCTTAAACGCAATTAATGAATTGTTATACAGTATATGGGGAAAAGGTTTACAAATTCATAGAGTCCGGCTTTCTAAGTGAATATGTCCAGATTTTTAATCATTGTCTTCTATTATTATTATTATTATTATTATTATTATTATTATTATTATTATTATTATTATTATTATTATTATTATTATTATTATTATTATTATTATTATTATTAAGTATTCTGCCTTTCGGCAGGTCCTGGGACTAATGAGGATTTTTTATTCAATTTTAGATTTTGGCCTGGAAAAGTTTCTTCCACTTTTGTTGATCTTTAGCTTCCTCTTTTAACTTCCAATATTTTCTTCTATCTTTCAAATCATCGATCACCTGTGTTCTACTTCTTCCTATTCCTCGCTTCCCTTACATCTTTCCTTCTATGGCGGTGTGAAACAGACAATTACCATTAATTTCCAGTTTATTGAATACTCATTTGTTTATTCTTTACTCATAGACAATTTTGTTGACGTCAGTGATGAAAAAATCTCATAAATCCTGCCGATTTTTACGAAAATTTTCTTTATTCTATTTTGAGAAATCATAGTCAAAAAATTCCACAATATGGGATTTTTCCCATGGACTGGGATCTCTGTTCTAATAGAGAATCTTATATACATATAAAATAAAAGAAAAATCTGTTTAAAATTGTTGCAGATATGTCGAACGGTATGACCTCTAGGCGAATATGCATACACCGAGACGAACAAACGGATGGATGGATTCAAAAAACCCTTTTTCGGTATTTCCAGAGGCGCAAATCTGTCTTCAACATTGGGGGGAACAAGTAAAACTTTATTTTTTAGATGCTAAAAATATTTGTAAAGTTGAAAAACAATCCTGTCAAGGATCAGAGGAGCAGAGTTGTCTTCAACATTTGGAGGCGGGTAGATTTGAGGCTTATTTTGGAACATCAATTCCTGGGGGAACATCAATTTCATCTCACTTTCCTTTGTGGCAATCAGACACAAATCATCCCATTTTTTTCTAAAAACACATTTCAAATCGGATTATTGGGGGGACAGTCTCCTCAGTTCCAAGATTGGAGGGGACATGTCCCCCCTTATCCCGCCCGGGATTTGCTCCAGTGGGTATTTCAATGTGCAAATCCTTTGAACTCTCGAATTTTCGATTGTTTTTTCACGATCATCACACTTTCTTCTCTCCTATACTAACTCAGAACTAAAAAGATTGCCGTTGTGTGACATGTTATTTTGTATCCAACACTATTATAAGTACGTATATTCATGTAAGGAAGCGCAATTTTTTTTTTTTTTTTTTTTTTAAATATACAGTATTCATGCTCAGAAACAAAGTTGCAAAATGTTTATTCTTTCTTCTTTATGAAGGAATAAAACGAATACGAGAAGAACATATCAATAGAAAATAAAAGTTTTTGTTTTCATTCCTTCAACGTTTAAAGGTCAAGAAAATCAAATGAAAAAAACTAAATCTAAAGATGGAAGAAATGAACAAGGCTTTATAAGCGCCGCGTCGTAGGAAATTTATGAACTATTGCAAGAGAAAAACAAAAGTAATAAATGGTAAACTATATATTTTGACATAAAGAATAACAAATCTTTGTCTTCCAACCATCAACGTAAAAGTTAATCCTATTGAAACATTTAGAAATCGATTTGTTTTCTCGTGAGTAAAATCTTTTTTAATATAGTACGCCCTATACCAGCATTTCCCAACCTTTTTCAACTTGCGGCACACTACGGGTGTTACTTGGATTCTCGCGGCACACTTATGGATATTATTATTTCTAATATAAAACACAGTGATTTTTTTCTGTGATTATTGATCTCCTTCTCACAGAGAAGAAAGCTTGATCACTGGTTTTCCCCTGTCGTAAATCATTATACTTATTTTTTATTCTAATTTAAAAATAGAAAACAATTGCAATTAAATATTGGACTCAGGTTTTTAAAAATACGCTTTCTTTTTAAAAACTGTATCCAACCTTTTACTAAGAAGGAAGATCATTAAATAACGAACGAATAAACAAATCTCTTTTACTTTTAAAACACAAATGTAAATAATTTGTCGAAAGGATTGACTGATATTTTAAATTTTCAAGTTACGAAATAGTCTGCAACAATAAAGAAGCAATAATGGTCATAACAATGACAACAAATACTTTTTTCAACATTAGAAATGTACAGAAGAGTAACCCGGTATGGAACTTATAATTGTAGATTCATAGTAGAGGTTCATAGTAATATGAAATACAAATATACATTTTCCCCTACGTTTTGCAATTTGATTGCTATAAAATTAATAATTTTGTTTCGATTCCTCGCAGCACACCAGAGACCCATTCACGGCACAACAGTGTGCCGCGGCACACCGGTTGGGAAACGCTGCCCTATACTTTCAATCATTCAGCGTTCTCCGTTCTATACGCTTCCTTAATTATACAAAGAGAATTGTCACATATAAGTTCTTACTTGTAGATTTATTTGATTCTGAAGCTGCATGTAACTCTGCACTATGACGTGATTTTAGTGGATAAAATTTAGTCAACTATTGTCAACCTTTGAGTATAAGTTATTATTATTATTATTATTATTATTATTATTATTATTATTATTATTATTATTATTATTATTATTATTGCTTTACGTTATCATCTCTTAGATTTCTTAGATATTCCAGTGCAAACTGTCGTTCAGTTGTATCTCGAATTAGTCGTAAATAAATAAATAAATAGTAATACCTATAACAGAACAGCTGTATATTTCTAGGCCAGTTTTGTTTCACAATGTGGAACAACGGTAGACTTCCAAACTATGCTAACACAATACTGAAACAGAGCTCATCCGTGGCTAAGCGGCTAGCGTATGCGCCTTTGGCATGGGAGGACCGGGTTCGATTCCCGGCGGGAGCTCATATGGTTCGGATTCCACGTTAGTCAGTAGGTCCCGCCTCATATAGCCTCGCTGCTGAAAAGGACGTTAAACTAAAAATCAACTCAACTCAACAATACTGAAACAGGGGCTTCATTTGAGGAGAGTAGGGAGGCAATTGCCCCCTCTGAGTTTGAGATGTCCATTCGTTTTAATCACTGGCGCAAATTCCAGGGGGACGAGGGGGATATGTTCCCCCCAATGTTGGACCTGGGGGGACTGTCCCCCCAATAATCTGACTTAAAAAATGCTTTTTGGGATAAGTGTGATGATTTGTATCCGACTGCCACAAAGGAATGTGAGATGAAATTGATTTCTGTTGGCTTTTCCATTTCTTTTAAAAAGAATCGTATTCTGTAGTATTTCAAACTGAACTTCGTGCTTTAGTGCGTTTAGTAGTCTCATCAATATGTATTAATTCCACTTCCGTTACTTGGGCACAAATTGCAATAAATGCCAGAGGAGGATATGCCCCTCTCCTCATGCTGGAAAGTTGTCTCAGCTGTAGGTACGGGCACAAATTCCGGGGAAATGGGGAGACATGTCCCCCCTCCCAACATTGGAACTGAAGGCTCTCCCAATAATCCGATTTGAAAAGTGCTTTTTTCAGATAAGTGTGATGATTTGTGTCCGATTGCCAGAAAGAAAAGTGAGATGAAATTGGTTTCTCTTAGTTTTTCCATTTTTAATGAAAATGAAGGTGTGTGACTGTGTGTGACGTAACCTGATGTGAAATCCTATCTCATTCTCTCCCCTAGGCCCTAGAACACGAAGAGTATATAGACTACCCAATGTCAGTAGAACCCATCTTTTCAGTAAATGTGCATTTCATCTATTTGTAGTATCAGCCTAGGCATCTACTCATGCTTCGTAAGAAAACTCTATGGCCTATGGAACCCGGAGGTTCAATCCCACGTTCACAAAAGCTCTCCATTGATTTCTATTTAGCCAACTGGATCCAGTTTCTACTTTGCATACCTATTTTTGCGAGATCCATCTTAATATTGTCTTCCCATCTGCGCATACGTCTTCCTAATGGTCTTTTTCCGACTGGTCTTACCGCTAACACTTTAAAAGCGTTCATACTTTCTTCCATCCTGGCTATATGTCCTGCCCACCTAAGCCTCCTAGACTTGATGACCCTAGCAATGTTTGGTAAGCCGTATAATTTATGTAGTTCCTCGTTATGAAGTTTTCGCCATTCGCCATTCCCCATTCCCGTTCCTCTTGGATCCGAATATTCATCTGAGGATTTTGTTCTCAAATACTTTCAGTCTATGTTCTTCCCTCAGAGAAGCTACCATGTTTCGAAACCATGTATGATTATAATTTTATATATTTTAAGCTTCAAATTCCTCGACAGAATTCGCGACGACAAGAGATTTTGAACTGAATAATAACACGAATTCCCTGTTTTTAGTCCATATTTAATTTCTTCGTGAATATGATTTTCGTCTGTTAATATTGATCCTAGATTTTTGAAAGTATCTACTTTATCAAAAGTATTATTTAATGTTTTAACGTATTCATAATTTGCCGTGTTACGGTCCCGACGCACTTCCATGTATTTAGTTTTCTCTGCATTTGTTTTTATTGTTCTCATATCATCCGCTATTAAATTTACATCATCAGCGTACGCATAACCTGGTGAACACCGTTCAACTGTAGGCCCTGGTTGCTATCTTTGATTTTCCTTATAGCGTATTCCAGGACAAAGTTAAAAATAATGGCGACAACGCATCTCCTTGTTTCAAGCCATTCTCGACGTGAAAGCTCGTGGACAAAAATTTTCCTACCCGGACTTTACTTTGGGATTCATTTAAACATGTCTTAATTAATCTAATTAGCATTTTCGGTATTCCAAATTCTGTAAGAACGTTGTACAATATTTCTCTCCTAACCGAGTCGTAAGCTTTTCTAAAATCAATAAATAGTTGATGTACCGGGCTACTGTATTCCCACTTCTTTTCGAGTATTTGGTAAATATTTGGTCGATAGTTGATCGATTTCGTCTAAATCCGCACTGATAATCTCCAATAATTACATCTGCGTAGGGGGTCAATCTTGCTAATAGAATATTTGAAAGGATTTTATAGAACGTTGACAGAAGAGAGATGCCTCAATAATTATTACAGTCAGTTTTGTCGCCTTTCTTGTGGATTGGAACAATGATTGATTCTTTCCACTCTTGTGGCAATTCTTCCTTGTTCCATATAAGGAGAATGAGTTTGTGTATCTTGTTCCGCAATTTTTCGCCTCCAGCTAAAATTAACTCAGCCGGAATTTCGTTTACACCTGGAGATTTGTTTCTTTAATTTCTTTATAGCGATTGCTACTTCTATTCGGTTGGGCTCTGGAATAAACAGTTCTGCGGTGTGTATCTCCCTTTCTCCACACACATTAGTTTTTGCCTGCGTGTTCAGCAAATGGTCAAAGAAATCCTTCCATCTATTTAAAATGCTATCTGTATCAGTAAGAACTGTTCCATCAGCTTTCTTTAATATAAGCACGAGATTGATAGCGTTTCTTAAATTCGTTGAAACCTTTATACATGTCCCGAATGTTTTGATTTTTACTATCATCTTCAAGTTCCTTAATTTTATCTTTCAAAAACGCGCGGTTTTTTGTTCTAAAAGTTTTGGAAGTTTCCAGCCTCATATCTATGAAATTTTTTGTGTAGTTATTTCATTCGGATTTTGTAGCAAACGTAATTTTGCCTGTTTTCTCTTCTCTGCTAGTTCGAACCATGATTTGTTCCTACGTATTTCGAGTGTCCCAATTTTTCTTTTGACAGAGGATGCTTTGTAAGCAAAGAAAAGAATTCAATTGCTGGAATATTTTTCTCCATAATCTTAAGGTTACATCTGTTAACTAAAGAGTATATGACATGTGTCAGTTTCCTGTAACGATTCCTGTAATGTTATTGAGATCATCATTTTGCTCAAATACCAGTATTGTTGCGTCATACATAATTGATATTCTTTCTTCATAGTTTTGAGTAAGTCATTATTTATATTATTATATTATTATAAAACAACTTTAATGTGGATCTTTGTTGATGCCTAATTAGAAACATACTAATTATAAATATGTATGTATTCAGATTTCAGAATGTGTTCACGGCAGTGATTTGTACAAATCACTGACATGTACTACTACTTCATCTCCATCACCTAATATATAATATACTCTACAACAGGTTCACCTCAGAAATCAGATTCATCTACCGTAATATGAGTTTCATCTCTCTTCTCTAGAATAAGCCTCAATTCTGCCACCACCCCATGTTGAAGACAATCAATGGCGTATTTGGGATTTTGTTTCGAGGGGCTATGTTCAACACAAGGAAGGAAGTGGGCAATTGCCCACCTGAGTTTGAGAATTAAATATATTTTAATTTAGGCATAAATTGAAGTTATAATGGCAAGAATTGCAGACCGATAAATCCTATATGATATGATACAAAAGTTTAGGAGTGAATCTAACCCTTTATTCTATTCATGTAAGAAAAAGAAAGCATCCTCTTGGCCTTCCTAATTTCCCGGGCTAATTATTCCCCCGTTTTGATTTTCTTTAATTCAAACATTCCCTTCTTTTAAAAATAACTAACCGATATATTTTTTCCTGTTATAATAACCAAAATCCTGTCATGCTGATATCCGCGCAAGTTGGTGTAGAACACCACTTTCGCTTATCAACTCCACTTAGTTTTGGTGTCACTGATGACGGCCGACTTGAATCACAACTGACAACGGTCGATAAAGTATGATAAGCGAAATGAAAGAAAGTAACATCAAGAAAAAGAAACAGAAAAGTAGAAAGGACGAAAGAAAGAACAAAAGGATGCAGTTCTTACGTGGAATGAAATTTGACAAATACAATATTATTTCTGAACAAAGCACATAAGAAAATGGAAAGTCAATGACATTCTTAGAAATGGTAAGAAGGATTATTGTTGTGCTGGAATGCAAAAAACTAACAAATTTATTTCGGGGGAGCTTAAGCCCAGCCCGATAGCCCCCTAAATACGCCACTGAAGACAATTCTGCTCCCCTAATCTTTCACAGCATTGTTTTTCAACTTCATAAATATTTTGAGCATCGCTTATATATATAATATGGGAACGGTCTTACCCGCCCCCCCCCCCCCCCCAATGTTGAAGACAGATTTGCGCCGATGTTTTTAATCAACTATTTACTAATATAGTACTACAAAGACGTAAAACTCTTTTGTCGGTCAGATCTTGTCCTCCTGGCAAAATGTGAAATGACGCCACTGTACTGGAACCGGAAATAGCAGATCAATAACTTTACGTTGCAATAGAAGAAAAAGTTAAGAGATGGAATTTGTTCTGCGGATGCTTAATCCATATTAAAGAGTTTTTCGCTATTCCTTACAATTATTACTATATAAGAACTGGAATAACCAAAATGCTAAACGTTTCTAATCTGCTAACCCAAATCCAAGCCTAGTGGTGCATATAGCCCAATAAAAATCTTAAACTCAACACTGTTACGAGAGCACAGTTGAGAAGCACTGTTACGAGACTAGCTAAAATGATACATGATCACTCAGCCAACTCAATGAAGAGTAAACTTACTACCTGACCCAATGAAAGTATCATCTAGATTGAACGTACACAGAGAAAAATACATAATCCAGTCGGCATGTAAATGCTGTTTTTACCAGGTTACGCGCGTCACCACATTAAGTGATGTTTCACCCGGAGTACGATCTACACCACCGTCCAGCGAAAATTTTGTATTGTGGGACCACCATTTCAAATCTAGAATTAATGCCATACCCATTCCGACGGTGGTAACTAACGTATATAATGTTGTTACCACCTTCCTACGACTGTCACCTCTTGGTTTTTCTAAATCTGTGACTCCCTACCTTACTCCCTAGAGTAATAAGACGTCATATCATTCTGGGAGAATGAAAGAGAGGAAAGATGTTTTTAACACGACACCGAACTCCAGACTTGGCATGGTGTTCCCACCTGCTATACTTTTACACATGAAATTACATTATTTAAGGAGCGCATACGATGTACCCACAGGAAAATCCTAGTCTGTTTTTTCACAATGTATTAGTAAATATATCGTTAAACAAAATGAAACATCAAATTCATTTTTTTACAAATTTGAATAGCCCATTATGGAACCGCCAATTAAAACTAGTTTTCGTTAAGAAACCAGTATAGTCCAGACCACAATACTCGCTAGCCCAACCAGCCCAATAATAATCTCGACTGGCCCCAACACTTGCAGAGCTAGTGTGAAGTTAGCCTACAGAACTGATATACACCTGTAGCTTTGCTGTGAGAATCAACGACAACCAAGCTCAAACTCTCTCCGAGTACACTTGATATTGGCATCACACATTAATTCTCCTACTCCATATTTTCTTTAACTGGTAAAGCTTGATTTCAAAATTGCAATACATAATTTAATTTTTGTACAAGATAAAACACAAAACTAATTAGTATTTGATTCCCAAATAATCTGAGAGTAGTATGCTTGACATATTCTTATAATCTTATCATAATGACTGTAAATCACAATGTTTTTTGGAATTATATCGGGATGTGCATATGTATAGAATGAATCAACAGTCTCTTGCTTTAGAATAGAATATTTAATTATGACAAACAGTCAAGCTGCTATCTCGAGTATTATATTAGAACATTTTACAAATCTTTTAGATCAATGTAAGTTAAATGAAAACACAATAAGCTGTAACTAAAATTTAACTTTGCAGGCTCTTTTTGGCTGCAAAGATTTTTACAATGTACTCAAAATATACCTTTGAAGCTAACTTATGCTGCATGGACATGATCCTAATTTGCAAGTCGCTGTTGTCTTTAGTTGGCTAAAACTCCTTTCCTTGCCTTATAGTGATGAAAATAAATATTTGCCCAGTTAAGCGCTCCGCAATGCAGCACCCAGGGCACAAGTCCCGTTCCTCCCCTTGCTTACGTCACTGTGAGAACTGTTCAAATGGTAGAAGTTGATGGCTCAATCAGCCCGAAAGGAGGTACTGCCCGTTCTAACAAAGGTCTCGACTAACCGGAATATTAATAGAACAAACTTTTACAGGCAAATGCTTATATCACGCAAACAAGGGCGCCAATTTCTCTGTAAATTTGGGGGGAGGGCATCCAGATGCAGAAGGGATATATGAGGATTTTAAGACAAATTGCATTCAAATTATACCAAGTATTGTATGTTCATAAATACAATGTGAGGGGGCTCACATGAGCTTTGGGGGGGCCCGGGCTCCCTCGCCCCCCGCCCTTGCACGCAAATATTATTTATAAAGCAAAAATTGTTTGTTGGTTGAAGTTCAGCGCTTCTTTTCAAATTCGGGACTATATGGATTGAAAAGGAACGCTAAATTCTTAACTCAGGATCCTATACACCAAAGGCACGCTGCTAGCAATTAGACAGAGGAATGCTTATTAGGCAAAAATGCTATCTTAAAGACAACAATGTAAGTTAAAACTTATAAAAGTTTGGGAAAATGTACAAATTTTCCTTTGCTTGAAAAGCACATGAACACAATTCTTTGGATGTTTCCTGCATGCTGTACTTTCTCTTAACACAAAAACAACTTCGAATGAGAAATGTTTTTTTTTTTTTTTTTTTTTTAATGTAAGTAAGTGTGAGTTAAATAACTACACTTGAAAATTAACGCTTCTAAAAGTGACAGAAAGTTTTAGCAAAATATGACAGATTCTAGTTTCCCATGGGAATTCATCCTGCATGCTAACTTTGATGACATGAAATGTTCGTACACTCAACTCAGCTTATTTTCCAAGTAAAATTATTAATGCAAACGAGAGATTTCTACAACGAATATGCATCTCATGTTACGATCCTTTTGATGGATTGTTCGTTTTTGTGTCTTTCTTTCTTGTAAATAAAAGTTATAAGTTTAAGGCTACTTATTCTAGTTGGTAGAACACGAACAATTTGGAATCCGAACGAAAAATTCCAATAAATTTTCCTCTGGAATCCGACACTGCTTTGGAATTTGAACACTTAGCACGTTGTTCGTGTGTGTGTATGTATATTTGTCTGTGTGTTTCTCCAGCGGTCAGCTCACCCATATGCATCGTCATACAATTCGTTGTCGGAAGCTGTAGAGAAAACATCTCTTGTGGTTTTCTCTGCTAATTTTATTCTTTTGTCTGTTTTATGTTAGATAGTTACTGTTGAAATCATTTTGAAATTAACGAGTTCATGGAATCCAGAAACGCAATAATAAAGTTACTTTTAAAGGGAAAGACAATGGCGGAACTAGCCTAGGGTCGGGGGTCTATGCCCGCGGGTCTTTTGAGTGACAAAAATAATTTAAGCTATTATTTATTAATTTTTGAAAGTTCCTAGTAAACTCATGATATACCTATCATAGACTGAGACCTGGCTGCCCCCAGTTTTTATCTTCTAGATCCGCCACTGGGAAAGGAAATATTTTTAAATTCGAACGGGGTTCTTGAACATATTAAGCTCAGATTCCAAAGTATCACTCTACTAGTCCTTGTCAGAGATATTTTGCGTAAGAAGTACGTAGAACTTGGAATTCTACGAGAAGGTAATTCATGTTCATTTGTTGTATTGGAGTTTTCTGCGGTTTTTCCCTTTTTCAATTACATATATTCTTAGACGTCACCACTCACTTGGTTTTTATCATTCAACCTTTTCTTAAAGAGTCTGGTTTACCAGAAAAACTCCATATAGTTTTCTGTCTGTCCGTGTGTCCGTTCAGGAGACAAAATGTCCGAAGAACTACTAGGTGGATCATTATCAATATTGCCAGGCTTTAGAAGGTGAAAAGTTACAGATCGACTTTGTTGATGGATGTGATTCATCCACCGGAAGTGATAGAAAACAAACATATCCGGTTTGATTACTATTGAGCAAAAGCAATATATATAATAGATACCAGGGCCGTGCCGTGGAAAATCAGCGCCTGGGGCGAGAGTATACGACGGCGTCCCCATACATATATTCCAAGCAATTTTTCCTATATTTTTCCTTTTTTCTCCCAATTTTTTCGCCCCCTTACTTCAGCGCCCGGGGCCGTCACCCCCCCCCCCACGGCACGGCCCTGATCGATACCAAAGAAGCGGTTTCCTGCAATCGATAATAAGTGTCCAATCTTAAACTCTGTAGTAAAAGTGGAGGGGATAGAAATTGACTACAATTGCCAGTTTCAATATTGACCTACACATAGAGATGCAAAAAAGCCGGCTTTTTTGAATCGATGGTTTTTTTCACATAAAAAGCCGGCTTTTTTGGGAAAAAACGAGAATTTTGGAAATTTTGGCTTTTTTCAACTTCATGATTTTTCTATCTAAATAGCTTTCTTATAGTATATTCTATAGTTAGATAAGAATTACATGACCTGAATGTGATATTTCGCTCTGAAATTCACCATCAAGATGGATGGAGCACATGTTTTACGAATTAAAGCTAACATGAAGAATGTAGTATTTGAGGGTAATTTTAGAGGCTTTTTAACTTTATTTTAACTTTTGAGTTATCGACATCTTTTTTCTTCTCTAGTTTGTCATTCGTGTTTCATTTCTAAGAGCTTTTAGTACTCTAGCTTCTAGCGCAAAAGTTAAACTTGCCCGTTTTTCTATTTATCCGTCAAAGCGTACGTTTTTCAATATATCCGTCAAACCGTACTTCCACATTTCTGTTATACTGTAGCTGTGAAGTGATTTAGCAATAATTTTCCGGACACAACCTTGAATAACAATTTATACAAATAATCAGTAGCGGATTTAGAAAAGTACTTTAGGAGGGTTTTTTCTGATTGTTTCGTTTCCTAAAAAGTCCTAATTTTATTTGGGAAGTGCTTGAAGTTTATGAGTACAGGCATAACTAATATTTCGTTTCGTTTATATGTTTAGCAATAATCTTCCGGATACAACTTTAAAAATCATTTTATACTGAGAATCAGTGGCGGATTTAGAAAAGTATTTTGGGAAAGGTTCCTTACTAATGTTTAGTTTTTTAAAACATTCGTAATTTTTATTTGACGGGAGCTTAAAGTTTATGAGTAAAGGCATAAATAATAGATATTTCGTTTGTTGCAGACATTCCGTAACTTTGGGGAACGGGCTTCAGTCCGAAAGACCGCCCCCCTAATATTCGCTAAACCGTCACTGCTGGTAATTAGTAATAATAACGATTTAAAAACAATAAGAAAGGAAGTCGGCCAACTCACAGTACACGCACTATTTCTACATTCACAGATGGAATGAAGAAAAGCTTTGTCAGAATGGTCGAATGCTGGTTGAATCCCGGACTTCCCGATAGAAGCGCAAAAGCTAATCACTCAGTCATGTTTGTTGTGCAGTTGTATTTAGCTTAACTTAAATATATTCCGTAGCCCTTTATTTTTTTTTGGGGGGGAGGGAAGTTCCGTAATGATATGTTGAATCCCTCTTGTTAAAAATTCAGAAAACTTGAGGATTGGGTAAACCGTGATGGTAGTTATACAAAACTTAACTGTAGAATTTCAAGAATATACAGAACCAAAAGCTCTAGATATGCAGCCTTTAAGTTTATGATATAAATCTAAGTATTTCTCTTATGTTTTATTTTAATTTTCTTTTGTTTCAAAAAGAGGGTATGGAATATTTTAAAGTAAAAATACTACATACTATTTTGCTAGTTATTTGTGTATTTTTTAAAAGAAGTGTTTACTTCTAGGGTTGGCTGGTTTACACCAACTTTTTTTTAATAACTGGTTTAAACCAAAAAAATAAAAAGAATGAAAAATGCGAATATTATGAACTTCATGGTGACGTTTCCAGATATCAAACCACCTGCAATAGTTTTATTTTCCTTTCACCTTTTAATCAAGGTTTCTCATGTTCAATTCTCGGTCGAACCACAAACCTTCTTTCATGCGTAACCCAAGTAGCGGTTCGGATGTCAGTTTAAGCGAAAGTCTTCTCCTTGATAACCTCGGTATTTCGTAAGGATGTTAAGCCTAAATATACGAAACAAACCAAATTGTATATTTCTGCATGCCTAAATGCGTGTTGTTTTATAAAGAAGCCAATATTGCTTAAATATATTGATAGAAATTGGCAAAATATATCGATTGCCTACGTAGCTTCCAACATTAGCTTGGATTGGACTTTCAATGATATCTACGTACTAAATTTGTTTGTAATTTAATACCTCAGTTTTAGCGTACTGATTATGATACGTTGACCTTTAAATTTTACATGCAAAGCAATAACAGGATTTTCCCGTTATTGTCTTATATTCCAAGTAATGACGGGATTTTCCCAATGGCTAGGGCGGGAGATTCTCAACTTAAGAAATTTACTGACCGCACTTCTTTAAGCTTATGGGAGTTCTTCCGGCATAACCCCGCTGTTGCATAATAACATCAAGGCGAAACAAACTTATTTCTGTGAATATGTAATATAAATACATAAAGCAAAAAATCTAAGTCAAAAAAGCCTGGTTTAAACCAAAAAAGCCTGGTTTAAACTTCCCCCCAAAAACGGGTTTTTGGCATTTTCAAAAACAACCATGGCTCTTGCCAACTCTGCTTACTTTTGTATATAGGAGGTTAAAAAATTCTTATTATATACATTGGTTAATCCTGTGGAATTCATAATTTAAATATGTTGAAGAAAAATTGTTTGAAATATTTTTTCAAAATTCATAGTTTATTTTCGATGTTTTATATTATTATCAGCATCAACCACTAATTAAATTATTTTTTGTGTTATAGAGAAGCGATACAAAGTCTGTTTTATCGATTTAAAGCAGAATTTTCAAAAAAGCCCAAAATTTCCCAAGCAAAAAAGCAAAGCAGAAAAAACCGAGTTTTTTTTTCAAAAAAGCCGGTTTTTTTCCGAGCCCTTGCATCTCTACCTACACAGAGCTAAAACGGTAAGAGACAACTACAAGCTTTTTTTTCGGCAATCGACTTAGCGTTTTAAGAATAGATAACACCTCTTTTATGCATCTATTTATAGCGGAAGTGGTAGAAATCAAGCACTTCCGGTTTTTAATGTTAATCGCTAGAGTAAAAAAAAAAAAAGTCAGTAATAGATATCAAGAAGTGGTTTTCTACAGTGTAAGCTCTATTTGTAGTGTAGTCACTCTACTAAAACCGGAAGTGCTAAAATCGGCTATCACTTCCAGTTTCAGCACTAAGTAGTAATTGAAAAGATATCACGCCATTAGTAAATCTTCCATATAATAAAAATCAGCTACCATGGCAAGAATAAAGTTTTGGAGTGGGTAATGCAGGATAAAAGAAAATGCATTGTTAAGAGGAGACTAAAGGCAGCGTACAATTTAAATTTATATTCCCACATCCAATCTCGTCTCAAGTACGTCAGGTTTTTTTTTTTTTTTTTTTTTTTTTGCGTGGTTAGTAATAAACATGGAGAAATGCAGAGAATTGTTGATGGGCAGACGACAGAAAAGAACTTCCATTCTTGAGCTGTTAAAAAATCAATTTTGATGTTGCGTACGGTTTACACTGTAACAAATCAAACGTTTTTTTTTTTTTTAAGCCTGAAGGACAGAACCGTTAAAAGTAAAATTACCATCATTTCATTCGATACGACATGCTGCTACGTATGCTAAACTGTCAGATAGATTTTTTAGTAGGCATAATTCAAAGATTGAAGTTAACTTCACTGTAAGTTAGACCGCTACAATAATATTGCAGAAAAGTCATTTGCATCTGGCCGCTGCATGACGTAGGAGAACGTTTCTGCAGACAGACAAAGGACTGTGAAAAATAGATGGAGCAGAGGAGGGGAGAGAATGCAGTGAAACAAGTGTTGGTAGTGTATTAAGAATTATCGATCCAAGAATAGTGTATCTGCAAAACCATTGGCTGCATCACCGATGCTCTTGCTTCCCTGTTACCACTTTTCTTCCTCAAAGCCAGATTTCCTGCCTGCTTTTTCATCTCTGTGTGTGGTTTACTGAGGACGGGAATGGCAATCTGTGACGTCACAGAGCATTCAACTGGAAATGACTGGAAAGTTTCTTTAATAAAAATTTGCAGTGGCGTACGCAGAATTTTACTAATGTGAGCTTCAAGAGTTCAATTTCATATTTTTTCAAGATACGCGTGATTCCATAATATCTTACTCAAAAAGGAGTTAAAATCCCGAAGTCCCCTTGCGTAAACCATTGTAAATTTATAGATATCTCCCCATCCTTGGTTGCTTCTCTGACTCTCTCTTATCTCTGGCCTAATTTAACCTAACCATAGGCATTTTATCGAAAACCAGACGAACGACCAACTTCGGAATAAATGCCAATAGTTAAGTAAAATTGAATACATTGTATTGTGAAACACTAAATAAAAAAAGGAAAATGTATTAGTTAATAGGATAAATGTATATGAAAAGAATGGATACTTATTTCTTTTATTTACCAAGATCCCCAATGGTCTCGCCACATCCTGAAGTTTCCTAACATACAACAAATTATTAGAAACTACAAATGCAACTAACTAACAACTACTACAAACACTTAATATGTTAATGAAGATATAATATGTTACAGTACTTACCATTATTACAGAAATAATGCCAATTATTTCAATCTTCGAAGTAACTTATTTGTATTCTAGGCATGTTCAAGCCAATGTATGTGCGGAAGGAGTAAAATTCTATCTTGTAAAATAATAATAATAATAATAATAATAATAATAATAATAATAATAATAATAATAATAATAATAATAATAATAATAATAATAATAATAATAATAATAATAAGTTAATCTAAGTTCAAGCTAATCAAACTGACGACCATTTACCTTTCGTGGAAATGTTTAAGATTCTTCTGTTTATATATGCCCATTTTGATTGTATTGCGTTGTAAACGATATTTTGATTTTAAGAATACATTTGTATTTGCAATTAGCTTTGGTTAGATGTTATTTCAAGAACGAATACCTCTGTATTTACGTCAGGACTTTCATTCTCTTTCATAGCGTTGTCATTCCAGAACTCCTTATGGTCTTGTATTGCCGTGCTGAAGAAAATTTCTATTTTTCACATATTTTCATGTTCTTCAATCTTCCGGTTGAGGTGGTGGTATTTATCACTGGGCCAAAGATTCAGTCCTTTTCGGAACTTGAGGTTATTTACCAGGAAGACTGCACCAAATCATGAGAAGATCAAACGACTTCATGTAAATATGTACTTATTTTACAGGTTGCCTCTATTATTGTTTTGTGCTTGTCCGATATACGAAGTGAACACGATTAACATGTGGAGATATAAAAGCATCTTAATGTGTACGAGGATTCTAAACAAACTAAGTAATTTTCATATTACATATTTTAGGAAAAAAAATGAGATTACGTACAAAAATAATCAAGTTGGAACGAATCTACACGGTGCATTACAATCTGTATCTTCTCTTCAATAGGAGGAGAAGCGAAAAACTTCACAATAGCTCTCACAAGTAAACCTTACGTTTGGGTGAATCGAGTTGCTGACTGAGACACACATGAAAAAGTAGTACTAAATGTGATTAGTATTTCAGTGAAGTTTTAGGTGCGAAGCTCCAGGGGTTTAGGAGATACAGCTACCAGAACATCACATGGAAGTACAGAATAGTCTTCATACAGTTGGAGGTAAAAGCTCTGTAAGACCTCTTGTAACGACAAAAGGTGCATAACAAATATATGGGTACATATTAGGACTAGGGGGAAGTCATATAATAAGGGTATATCTGACGGCGGCCATCTTGAAATCCGCCATTTTGAATCAAGCTTAAGTTTTTAAAATAGGAATAGGGTCATGTGATACATGATTTAAGACTCAAATTTAATCAGAAGAACAATGGTGACGTTAATTTTGATTTTCGCGCAATTGGTAAAAAGTTACAGGGAAATTAAATATTGTTGCAGCATATGTATTAGTTCTTTACCCCACCTTGTAAATTTTGTTTTAATGATAATAATTAAATAAAAAGCAGGTGGATAAATATTAGGTCTATGGTAAGAGTTGCATTGATGGCGGCCATGTTCAAATCCGCCATTTTGAATCAGACAACAGTTTTAAACAAAACGCATAACAGTGACACCTTATTAATAGCAAATTTTACCATAACCATTTTTAACAATTTTTGCTTTATCATTAACCAGCACAAAGTTAAATGGATCGCTTCTTACGACTACTGCTTTGACGGAATTGTTAACGACAAATGTGTCAAGTGTAACTCGATTGCCTGTGTCAGGTGTGCTCACTGTGAGCAGAGCATTTGTGCAAGTCATGCACTCTTTTCTGAATTACATATTGATTGTACTAATTGAGGACTTTTCTGGAAAACACCAAAGACCCAAGTTCAATTATGACTCAGTTCCACTTTGGTCATTTTTATTTAAATTAGCAACTTGTTTATGCGATAACAAATGCTGGTTAATGATAAAGCAAAAATGGTTATACCGTTGGATTTATGGTAAAATTTGCTATTAATAAGGTGTCACTGTTATGCGTTTTGTTTAAAACTTTTGTCTGATTCAAAATGACGGATTTAACAAAGCCGTCAACAAGGCAACTCTTACCATAGACCTAATATTTATCCATCTGCTTTTTATTTAATTATTATCATTAAAACAAAATTTACAAGGTGGGGTAAAGGACTAATACATATGCTGCAACAATATTTAATTTCCCTGTAACTTTTTACCAATTGCGCGAAAATCAAAATTAACGTCACCATTGTTCTTCTGATTAAATTTGAGTCTTAAATCATGTATCACATGACCCTATTCCTATTTTAAAAACTTAACCTTAATTCAAAATGGCGGATTTCAAGATGGCCGCCGTCAGGTATACCCTTACTATATGACTTGCCCCTAGTCCTAATATGTACCCATATATTTGTTATGCACCTTTTGTCGTTACAAGAGGTCTTACAGAGCTTTTACCTCCAACTGTATGAAGACTATTCTGTACTTTCATGTGATGTTCTGGTAGCTGTATCTCCTAAACCCCTGGAGCTTCGCACCTAAAACTTCACTGAAATACTGACCACATTTAGTACTACTTTCTCATATGTGTCTCAGTCAGCAACTCGATTCACCCAAACGTAAGGTTTACTTGTCAGAATTAGTTGTTTTTCAGAGCAAGTTCGTAGCAGTAATGACAGCAATTCCAGAAGAACAAGATTGTAGTCATTTAGAACAGTTGTTGTTGTCTTGGAAGACCTAAAGTGTCTTCTATTTTGTTTAAGGGTGTAAACAACGCTTTAGATGAATGTGCAAGTCTAAGCAATACCATGAGAAGCAAGCCCACTTTCGTAAACGGACACACTGGTGTAAAGGAAAAATCAGAAAACGTCCTTAGCCTGAAAAATGAACTGTACTAAAATAACTTGAAGTTAGATTCAATGTGATAAGTATGGAAGATGGACTTGCTCCTTAGTAATAATCATGAACATTTACCAGCATCGAGAGCGACGGGAGGTAGGTGTTGGCTCTGCCTATAGCCAGAGTACAGATAGCTTGACCTAGCGCAAGTGGATAAGTTTGTAATTCATTGTAGAATGCGTCGTGGTTCATCTTTCCTTGACCATTGTCAAGCTTCTCACTGCCATCTACTGCTTTCATGGGACGAAGGCCCGTGATGTAAATAAATAAATATTCTCGGATTCACTAACTGAAAAATACAGGTTTATTTCATATTATTTTCTAGCTGCAAGGACCCGCCGTTGTCAGGTCTTAAATTAGAACCTGGATGAAACGAATAAAACCTGTCGTTGCCGACTCTTAATTCAGAACATCCGAAGTTCTTAGTCTATTCCTCGGTATTTATTCTCCTCTGTTATACATGGTGTTTCAAAACAACACTGACAACGTTTGGGAAGTGATTCCTAACACCAAGATAAAACAAAAAGTATAGGCCAATAAGGGTGCACAAATGCTTCCTTTTGGATAGTATGTACCCTATTCAAATATCCAAGTTTCAGAATCTTGCGATACTTCTGCAACAATTTTTATAGATTTAATTGATATGTACTTCAGATTATATACCCGTAGCCAAACTCCCACTATAAAAACTGTTGCCTTAGGATTCTGAAACATGTATTTTTGGATAGTACACATATCACTTCCTAAGTGAAGTCTTGACCCCACTACGGTAGATCCCATTGTTTCGGAACTATGAAGCTTTATAGTTTATTTTTTTGTGTTTTCGGCAGCCTATAACTCCGATAGAAGCATCTGTGCATCCGGGTTGGTCTATACTTTTTGTCTTATCTTAGTGTTAGGAATCACCTCCCACATGTTGTCGGTGTTGTTTTGAAACACCCTGTATAAGTCCGCACAACTATACGGTGATGCGGGTTGCATATACACAACACATGATCAGAATCACCAAGAAAAGTGTATACGTTTTCGTATACATTTTCAGCCCACCCACCCCGAGCCGATAATTGAAAAAATGGCTTTGTACAGGGTTAGATTGTAATGCGCCGCTATTCTAGACTTGCACTATAGCTCATTATATTTAAATTGGTGAAAACTATTTTTGTTTGCATCTGAAGATATAAACTAAAATATAAACATTTTTCGAATCAATAAAAAAAAATCATGGTGTTGTAATCGAAATACAAGATAGTTAGTTTCAAACATAATAATTATATAGAAGCAGCTGTATAATCTTGTGCAAAAGTAAATTTTCGTGCAGCTAAAAAAAAAAGTAAAATAGCAATATAAGTAATTTTGTTAATAATAGAGTACGAAATTTAATAATGCATTGCTAAATAAAAGCAGATTTGGGGGAGACTTTCTCTCCCTTAATGAGTATCACCATATCCACAATGAGGTTTACAAAATTTAAAGCAAATGATTCTAAATTTTAAGTGTAAATAAAATTGAATGGCTATTTGGAAATTCTTCTACATAGATTTCATGACAAGTACTAACACACACACACACACACACATGACAAATTATTAGCAATTTTTTTAAAATTCTTGCAAATTTGTTGATTTATTGTATTTCGTAAATTTTGTTGAAGAGAGTTAGTCATTTGTGAGACACCACAGGACAGTGTTATCATTGAGCGACATTTATAAGTTGTTTTCGAATTTTTACATGGCAGGCGAGTGATGATGCATCCAGTAATCTGATGCAACATGATTACACGTGGTTTCCAGGCAAGGAATATTTAAATGGAGGAAAAACCAACGGGACAAGTAAATTCGTCTTCAGGGATAAAATCACTGATAATATTCAGTTTAAAACCCTTTTTAAAAGGAAAAAGACTTTGCTGGAGCAGTTACTGGTTCATTTGCGAATGTCTTGTGTGCATGTAGGGTGGTTCAAGTGTGATTTTGTGTGTTTGCTTGGAGATAATTCTTTCAATTATTGTGAACTGTGGTTTTGGAGCAATGGGCACGAGAAAAGATGTGTCACCAAAGAAACGAGCGATAATTCGGACTCTGTTGAACTTGAAAAGCATGTCCAAGTTGGAGATTAGCTGAAACGTAGGGGCCAATGCATCATATGTTACAAGATTTGCACAAAATTTACGCCGTAAGAATGCGTTGTCACCAAAACGTAAAGGTGTTTTCGGTCGAAAATCATCCTTATCAACCTATGCTGACAGACTGTTGGTAAGGGAATCAAGAAAAAATGTCTAGTAACTTCTACACAACTACAGGGAATGCTCGCAAATGCTGGTGTTCATGTTTCATCCAGTACTGTTCGTAGCAGATTGTTTGAGAGGGGGCTGAAAACTAGGCATTCCAGAAATCAACAAAAACTGACTCAGGAAGAAACGATATCAGTGGCCCAAGGATCATCAGGATTTGACTGCAGATGATTGGGAAAAGGTATTTTATTTGTCATTTCAGTGTAATAATACATCATTTATGATTTAAGTGTAATTTGATAGATTGCAAATATACAAGTTGCTAGTATTTTTGGTTATTGTGATTCATGTGGACTTCAGTAATTTTAAAGTCATTGAAGTATGGTCATTTATCCACAGGTTGTATTCAGTGATGAGACCATAATTTCTGTACAAGAGGAGAACTCCCAGTATGTGAGGAGAACCGAAGGTGAAGTCTTTAAGACAGATTAGGTAATACAAAGAAAGAAATCTACAACACGATTGATGGTATGTAGCTGCATTAATGTGAAAGGAATGGGACGTCTCTATGAATAGAAGGGAACATGAACGCAGGACAGTATCAAAAACTCACCATAGAACATATTTTGCCACAGTTGCGTGAATGGTTTTCATCTGGGGACCCGAGTTTTATGCATGATCCTGCGTCGTGCCACAAGGCTAAGGATATTTCCAAGTCTTTGGAGAAGAAAAGCGTCCTGGTCCTTCCGTGGCCTGGGAACAGCCCAGATATGAACGACACAGAATCTCTGTGGCCTTCCTGAAGAAAAATGTTACGAAGCAGTATCCAACTTCAGAAACCAGGTAATAGAAGTGATGTATGGCACGGTGACCCAGAAAATAAAGAACTTTTGCTGTACGTTAACAAACCAGATGCCAAAACGAATCGAGGCACTATGTCAACTCAAGGGTTTCCATACAAAGCACTGAAATACTGTAACAGTGCGTAGAATGTAGTGGGATACAAAATTATTTAGATTGTATATGACATATACAGAGCGTGTCTTTAATGAAGGGTCAAACATCAAGGGATGATGGAGAATGACTTAAGATGAAGTGACTTAAGATAAGAAGTTGTTATCTGAAAATGCGTCAGTACTGAACTATAGCCCGCCGAAAACCAAGATGGAATAAAAATGAATAGAACTAGAGAACGAATTGTTGGAGAAAGGTCGGGTCAAAGGAAATAGTGCATTATTTGACCTCGAGATTTGATTCATGTATATACAAATCAATGAGGAACAGTGGCGGCGCAAGGGGGGCTCATATGACAGCACTGGTTGGGGTTGGAAACATTGGGTAAAACGTACCGGGAGAACGGAGAAGGACACAGAAAGCAATTGGAGAGACGGATCCCCATTTCGGAAATGCACCAATCCCGAGCTATAGCCCGCCGAAACTGCGATTGACTAAACCTACAAAGAGCGAGAACGAGAGAACGAATTGTCGGAGAAAGATCGAGTCAAAGGAAACAGTACATTGTTGGACCTGGAGATTCGATTCATGTACAAATCGATGAGGAACAGTGGCGGCGTAAGGGTATGCTCACAGGAAATGAACATACTGTTCGTACGGGAGGCAAATATCCGACGTGGAAGCTGAGTTGTAATTCTCGTACGTAGAACCGTTTGAAATATCGGGAGCGAACAACATAAATACATGATATAGGGCCTACACAGTGGTATTTGTTTGGAAAAGACATGGCTGCACTAGCATCGAAGTAGGTTGCACTAGCTACCGGTAGTACAAATGGAGGTGAGTTATCAGCATCATCATCTACTAGACTTGGCGACTACTAGCCACAAGAGAGCTCTTATACCCTACAGCTCAAACATTGTTGATATGTAAACATTACCTTTTAATATCATCCTTGATGCATCGTGGTTGCGTGGTGAAGTACTCAGATCTGGATCCGGAAGTGCTGGAGTCGATCCCAAATATTGTAAGGTTTCGCGTTCGATGACATCATTGTACTGGTGTCTCCAGGTTTCTCCTAGTTCCGTATTCCACCAATTATTGCAAATATAATCAGACCTGACTTTCAATAGCCTCAAGTTGCGTTTTATTCCTCTTTCGTGACGCTGTAGCAAGTACATGGTCCACACGCAATCTTGCATAGATCTTTTCTTGAAAGCCCTATTTAATAACCCACAACAAAACACGTTTTGTCTTGTTAAAAGCATCATTCGGCACATATCCTTGCTTGAATATCATACGTTACTTACGTTGTTTGCTGCACACCAAGAGAGGAAACAACAGCAGTCTCTGTAGCCGTACGCCTGCCGTATTATAATACTCGGAGGTCATTTACGTTATCGTTTGGCAGGCGAGTGGTTCATTCACTAAACTGAAGAAGGCGTGCTTTTATTCCGTGCGTAGTCTCTCAGTATCTGTACCTGTG
The DNA here is from genome assembly GCF_964235325.1 of Thermobia domestica. Lineage (NCBI taxonomy): Eukaryota > Metazoa > Arthropoda > Insecta > Zygentoma > Lepismatidae > Thermobia > Thermobia domestica. Next base: position 68,905 of record NW_027656014.1, read on the forward strand.
CGTTGTCTGTGCTCTTAGTCGGTAGCGGGATTAGTGCGGAAGTGAAATGGAGTTCAAGTTTGAAGAACTCGCAGATATGATGATTTTTTATGGACTAGCCAATGGAAACAATCATGCAACTACAAGCTTGTATCACAACAAGTATCCATACAGGCGACATCCAAAGTACTCCATGTTTCCGAGGCTATTTCTGCATTTATGGGAAACGGGACTCTTGCGCCCATTACGACACGACCGCGGAAGGAGACGAACAACCAGGACTCCAGACCTTGAAGAAGAGGTTCTTGATCGTGTGACAGAACACCTTCGACAAGCACTACAGCATTAGCACATGAAGTGGGGGTTGATCATAGTACTGTTTAGAGAGTACTCCGTGAACAACAACTAACCCCTATCATCCACAGAAAATTCAAGACCTGCATCCCACAGACTTCGCACCCCGTGTGGTGTTTAGTGAATAGCAAGTGCAGCGCTGTTTGCACGACCCGCAGTTTCATGCCGCGATACTCTTTTCAGATGAAGTCTGTTTTACGAGAAATGTGTATTCAATAGAAAGAATAGTCATGTGTGGGCTGACGAAAATCCACATGGTACCATTGTGCGTGGACATCAACAGAGATTTGGGGTAAATATTTGGGCAGGCATCGTCGGTAACAAGCTTATAGGACCATATCTCTTACCACCTCGGTTAACTGCACCAATGTACGCATTGATCGTGCAAGAAACACTCCCTGAATTATTAGAAGATGTATCTTTTGATATTCGTCAACGTATGTGGGTTCAGCATGACGGGGCTCCAGCACACTTTGGAGTAGCTGCTCGCCAGTGCCTTGACTATTCTTTCCCGCATAGGTGGGTCGGGAGGGAGGTCCTATTTCTTGGCCGTCACGATCCCCTGATCTCAATTCAATTTATTTCTTCTTGTGGGGTTATGTAAAATCTCTCGACAACACACTTATGCAGAACGAAGAAACCCTCCTTGCACAAATCCTCGCTGCCTGTGAAATTATTAGCACAAAACAGGCATCTTCGAGAATATGAAACAAAACTTATTACGGTGATCCTTGTCTGCATCGAAACCTGGGGACGCCATTTTGAGCACCTGTTGGAACTGTAAGTACATTTTCTCTTTTTACCAGTATAATTTTCAGTCTTGTCTAGCCTTAGTATGTGTCGTCCTCCATTACCATACACGCAATGTACGATTGTTGCACTCGACCTCATACGCCACTCCGTTGTCGTTTATTACGTACCTATTTCTTGCTCCAAGGCTCATGCTTCCTAGGATCGCTCTCAACCTTCAGTGATATCCGGGCTTTGAGATCCCACATTTTCCACAATTTATACAGCTTTCATGACGCCAGCAAATCTCTTCCTGTTTTGTTATGTCCTCTTAAATCACTGTCAATTCTCCCTAGCCCTTTTCCCAACGCTCCGATAGTAACACAGTACATTTCTGTGATTCTTCTCTGCGCCGCCACTGTTCCTAATCGATTTGTACATAAAATCGAATCTCCAGGTCAAATAATGCACTATTTCCTTTGATCCGGTCTTTCTCCGACATTTAGTTCTCTCGTTCTCACTCGTTTGTACGATTAGCCAATCGCAGTTTCGGCGGGCTATAACTCGGGATTGCTGCATTTCCGAAATGGGATTCGTCTCTCGAATTGCTTTCTGTGTCCTTCTCCATTCTCCCGGTACGTTTTACCCAATGTTTCCAATCCCAACCAGTGCTCTCATATGAGCCCCCTTGCGCCGCCACTGTTCCTTATTGATTTGTACATGAATCAAATCTCGAGGTCAAATAATGCACTATTCCCTTTGACCCGACCTTTCTCCGACAGTTCGTTCTCTAGTTCTATAAATTAGTATTCTATTTTGGCATATTTTCAGCGCGCTATAGGTCTAGCTCAGAACTGACGCATTTTCGGATAACAACTTCTTATCTCAAATCACTTCTTTTTCCATTCTCCATCATCCCTTGAAGCTTGACCCATCATTAAAAACATACCCTGTATATGACATGGTGTAACCTTCAAGATCATGTATTATAAATGATTAATAATCTAAGTTAGGCTATGAGCATGGAACATTAGCTAACAAGTTATTTTGTGAATGGTCTTCAAATGAAATAATACAGGTATATATGCATCTCTTGTCATCGAAATATAAATATATCGAGGTGAAAGTTATAGATCTGAAAGAAAAGAAAAATATATATTAGATTAATCTCCAAATGGGAAAAGATAAATGTATATACATAATGAATATAATAATAATATAGATATAAAGAGAAAGAAGTAAGAATAATTCAAAATAAATAAAATACAGTATATATATATATATATATATATATATATATATATATATATATATATATATATATATATATATATATATATATATATATATATATATATGTGTGTGTGTGTGTGTGTGTGTGTGTGTGTACTAGAAAGAAGAAGAGAGAGAAAGAAATTAGATACTTACCACTTGATATTGTGTTGGATCCGATGGGAAGAGATGTAGATCGTCCTATGCCTGAAATAAAGAAGAGAGATTAACGTATGTATTCTTAATCTGAATAATACTCACTTTATCTATGCCAATTTTAATTCATAGATTTCATTTCCTGTTTTAGTCTAGGATATATATATATATATATATATATATATATATATATATATATATATTGTAACACAGAGTCTATATTGTGTGATGCAGTTTCATAACATATCACGTTGTTCAAATTTTACTTCTCCAAGAAATCGTTCTTCTTGTCACTTCGAATTTTTAGGAATTTTCCTGCGACTCAAGATAAGTGGGACGGCGACTTTGTTCAATTGGACCAAACCTTGGCTCAGGTCATGCAAGAAGTCGTTAAACGTGTCTCATTGCAGAACCGAACCGACAACTAAAATGATGTACTGTAACATCGTAGCTAATTGTGAAATCTAATAGCTGTGACGTTATTATTGTACTGCAAAGAAAATATGGAATTCCAAATAACATCTGCATGCGTCGACGGTAAAATTGCACATAACAGCAACTAACATTTTCTTTCGGTAAAACAATAGTGTGCAACTTTTACAACTCTAATATTTGTAAAAGTCTAGCAGAAGACAGTATTTTTGTCCAATACAAGGTCTGGTAGACATCTATCTATGTACAAAATCACAAAATCTGGTGGTTCTATGTCTCACCTTTTTATATGAAAAGCTAACGAGCAACAGACATATACGAGCGACAGTTCCATAGAGGATGGATAATGAAAATGCTTCGAACCACATAAGGATTGATTATGGAAGGGAAGAATGGTTGCATACACTTTGGTCAGCTCTTGATTTGAACGAACAAATTTATTAAGAAAGAAGTTACTAAAATTTATTTCAACAAATGATTGAAGCATGTTTAGTAACACAGGGCTACAAATTGAAAAAAAGTTCATGTTGTTTTTTTGATTAATAGGTGAACTTAATTCTTTGTTCCTAGCTGATTACGAACAATGAATTCGTTTTTCCCTGTCACGTAAGGTTTTCTTACAAATTAATGCCAAAATTTGGGCCTTTTCCTGTATTCAATACTGCTTTATTATACCTTATTCTTTTATCTTCTATCAGATTAAAGAGTTTGTTATGTTAAATAACTGAACATGTTTTGTTTAATGTGAATGCAGACACACAAAGAAAAGAATATAAGATTCTCTAACCATACAGATTACTACATATATACATACAATATGGAAATATATACATAAATATATACTTTGTAAACTGGATATCAACACAGTCATATAACACACTTATTTTTCACATCTTTTTAGCACGCATAATCTGCCATCATGCTAACACTCCAAAGACCCTGATACCTTTTCTCCATATCCCTCATATCTTGGTGGAACCGTTCGCTTTGTTCCTCACTTAATTCTCCGAGATTTGGCGGAAAGTAATCAAGGTGAGAATGCAAAAAATTCAACTTGAAATTCGTGTTGCAACGCAGTTCATGAAATTTAACTAACATATTCTCTACAACTTCTCTGTAATCAGCACTTTTGTGGTTCCCCAGGAAGTTCACCACCACGCTTTTAAATGCTATCCAAGCATCCCTTTCAGCATTAGTCATTGTTGCCTCGAAGTTTTTATCCTTCATTAATTTTCTAACGTCTGGGCCAACGAAGACACCTTCCTTCATTTTCGCGCATGAAATTATAGGAAATTTGTTGCATATGAACTTGGAGCATTCGCCTTCCTTGTAGAGTGTCTTAACAAAGTATTTCATCAATCCTAATAAGGATAACTTTCTCAGGACTGACTAAATTTTGTTGAATGATGTTTTTTGATCCCGCGTTCAGTGCTTTCCGTAATGGCCACTCTTTCCTTCCCCAGTGGTTATTTCGTGCCCTACTATCTCACTCGCAGATGTAACATGGCAGTTTTGTATACCCACCTTGTTGCCAAAGTACAATGCTCTAAATCTTCAAATCTCCACACCACCCAACTACGTACCTCGTATTTAATTTTATTAAGAATAAATTGCACATTATCATGTTTCTTTCAGTGACACAGAATGAGCAATAGGAACTGAGCGGAACTTATTTCCATTATGTAACAGAATAAATTCTAAACTTGTTTTATTCAAGCAAATGAATAACCTCCAATCTTTAGAAAGGCAAGGGAAATATAACTTGATCAACATTCCTGACACATCACAACAAAACATGACAGAACCTTCTTTTGAGAAATACTGCACACACTCTTTTTCCCGAAGTCTCTACCAGGAAAATGTTGCTCCACAGGTCAGCAAGTTATTTTCATTAAGTCTGGAACCAAGAAGTTTAGCAGATTCTTTAGACAGATTTAGGTCTCTAGATCATTGAGCTGGCGTTGAGTGAGTGGTACAGGGTCACGAGATCCGCTAGGCGGTTTGTAAACTTCATCTTCTATTTCACTATTTTCCATTGAATCACTGTACGAACTAAGATCACTTACAAACTCACGACTTGATGGAGGTGTCGGAACAGGCAAGTCTAGGCCGTGCAGCACAGGTCTCGTTGCAGAGGGAATATTGGGATACACTATCTTTGTCTTATTTCGAGTATTGTCTCCTACAATTTCACAAGAACAAAAGTAGCAATCATCGCTGTGGTTTTTGGGTTCTCTCCACACCATTGAAATTGCGAATGGCATAGATGACCGCTTTCCAGTGCTCCAGTTCCGTAACGATTCCATACAAGATCTACACACGTTGTGTGGAGCCCATGATTTATCTTAATCTCCAAGTTTCATATGGAACTATACGAACTATGTTCTTACAAAATCCGTAATTTTCTCTTTGCGTGGAACAAGTTAACCACAGAAGTAACAAAATATATTAGTCTTTTTTTTTTTTTGTCCGTCGTCCCGCTAAAGGGTTTTGCCCTTTCTTCGGGTAAGTGCTTTATATAAAATGTAGTTTGCAGTTTAATGTGGTCGGTCATATATTAGTCGAAGATATTAACATTTCATACCCTTGAGGCACATCTAAGATTTGCGATAATTAAATATGAAATTTATTTGAAATGAGATAACAAGGTTTGATATAGAAATATTTTAAATATTCATGCAGGCAACATTATAGTGAATTTAATTAAATTAAACTTCCTTACATTTAAAACACAATCATCTTTATTACCGGCTGTATAATTTCACTACGTACTAGTGACATCCAGCGTCAATCAGTTGAATTAAGCTTAAACATGCATACCGCAATCAATATATATAAATTATGAATTGTAAGAAATTCTTACGTGATATGAGAAAACTAGTGCCAGTTTCGGTTTCAGCATGTTCAAATACATATAAAACACCCAAAATTATAAAAACAACAGAACCTATACGGCCCTGTGTAATATATTAGTTTTAATATTTAAACAAGAATAAAGTAAGGGCAATTTCTAAATAAGACTGTTCGAAATTATTACGATCCTTTTTTCACTGTGTTTATAGATTGTAAACAACCACATTAGAAAGAAAAGAATCTACTGCGAAAACCCTATTCTCTAGGCAATTTCTTCCGTTTTCTCCCTCTAGAATTCATTTCAGCTAATGAAAAACAGGAGAGCGACTTGCAATGATGTTAGTGCTACTAGTTTGTGATTGTGTGAGTCGAATCATGAATTTAAATGAAATGGCAAACCAACAAAGGGCGCGTGATCGATTCTCCTTTCAGGTCATAGGATTCGCATTTTCTTGTCAGCTCTACTTTCAAAAAACATTTACGTTGAAAACGTTTGTATTATAAGAATGGAAACTATCGCAGTAATTTTGAAGATGTATTTCTGCTGACATGCATGGTGATCAACACACAAAGCTAAGGAAATTGTTATTGTTGGAAGTTGAAGACCTCCTGCTTTAAGTTGGTTCTACAATACTTACATCTCCGGAACCATATGATATTGATTTATTATTATTAAAATGGTTTACTTTACATTTTAATATAGATTTGCTAGCCAACGTATTTCGTTTTAAATCATATAATTCTTATTTTGCAATCTCACATTAAAAGTGAAATCTCAAGTAAGTTTATTTGTTACAGTAAACCTTCACGCACATTTTCAGAACAAATGTTTAAGCCTTTCTCTACCTAACTACATATACACTTTAGAGATATATAAATATTTATCACCACAGTAACAAAAAGATTGCTGTCGGATTTTATCCTGTGGTAGGATTTCAGTCATGATTTTTCATATCCCTTGTAGATTGTATCTTGTTTTATCATATCATCTTCCGCAGCTGCTGAAACGTTTCTTTTGCGGGGATGCCTTATCTATATCTATCTATCTATCTATCTATCTATCTATCTATCTATCTATCTATCTATATATATATATATATATATATATATATATATATATATATATATATATATATATATATATATATATATATATATTTCGATCTTGTAATTCTTACACACTAATCGTGATGACAACTGATTCTGAAGGAAATAGTAGTAAAAGTTTCCCTCCAGTAATACCCTCTAAACTACGATGCTTCGTTCTTAGTTTGTTACTATCCCGCCTTTACCCACGCCTAATTTGAATTTCTTCACTTCATTCTTATTTCTTATCGCTCCGCCATTGTTAACGTCTAATTTAAATGTCTTCATCTCGTTCAAAATATTTGTTATCTCTTTGACTGTGTTCATGCCGAACTTAAATTACTTCATCACGCTAATAGTATTTACGAGGGGGTATCGTAAAGTTTTAATTATCATCAGGAAGTTATTAAGATACGACAATGAAATTTTGTCAGTGTTACGTTTGGTTCCTGTGTGCATAATGTGAGGGAAATTATCTGCTAATGATTACTTTTTTACAGGGTGTGGCAAAAGTGAACAAAGTGCAAGATGGATAAGATTGAGGTTCGCAATGTGATAAAGTTCCTGCATTTGAATAGTAATAATACCAGAAAAATTCATGATGAGATGAAGGTTGTGTATGTCGATGATTGTCCATCTTATGACATCATGGTAAAGTGGAAAAGGAAATTCCAAACTGCTCATATGTTCCTCAAAGAGGACCCAAGTCCTGGAACACCATCCCTGACGGTCGATGCGGCCACTGTGAAGAAAGTGGAGTGTTTAATCCTCGATGACAAACGTGTAGCTATTCAAACGATTATGAATGAGACTCGTCTCAGTTACAGTAGTGTGTGGAAAATTATCCATGAAGGACTTCACATGTGTAAGGTATCTGTGCACTGGGTTCTTCATTTGCTGACACCTTTTCAGAAGCTCCAGCTCATTCATCTCAAGTTGAAATCGACAAATCAAGGGCGTGTGGCTTCCAGGTATTGCAGCGTCCACTTTATTCTACCAACCTCGCACCCAGTGACTATTCCTTGTTTCCCCAAATGAAGAATCCGTTGCACGGTCTCCATTTTGACAACTCAAATGACGTCATTCATGAGACAGAAGAGTTGTTTAAAGCACAATGTGCAGACTTCTACAATGACGGTATTCATAAAGTGAAGGAACGCAGGAAGAAATGTGTAAGTCTGGGTGGTGACTACATAGAGAGAGGTTAACAACTACAAATCACAATAATCCCTGTATTCTGAATTTTTACTATGATAATTTCAACTTTACGAAAGCCCCTCGTATTATCACCCGCTTGTGCTCACACCTAATTTAAATTTCTTCACCTAGTTTTTAGTATTTATCTCTCTGTTGGTGCTCACGCCTAATTTAAATTTCTTCATCTAGTTCTTAGTATTTATCACTCTGTTGGTGCTCACGCCTAATTTAAATTTCTTCACCTAGTTCTTAGTATTTGTCACTCTGTTGGTGCTCACGCCCAATTTAAATTTCTTCACCTAGTTCTAATTTGTTATCATTTCTCCTTATAAGAGACGTTTCCCGAAATCGTTTTAGGATAGCTTTGTCTCAAGAGTAAACTATTCCTTGTGGATCTTTTCATGGAGAATGGCTAATGGCGTTTAAAGAATTGATAATGAAATATTTATTTATGAAATATGAAGTAAATTGCCTTAGTAGTTCTTGTGAAAATTCGCCGAAAAGAATATACTCTTGGATTTTCTCCATAAAAATGTCTTTTATTATAACTTATTATAAAGGTGATAATAAAGTATTAATGAAATACAATGGGAGAAAATTATTAGAGCAGTTTTCGAGAATTTCGCAGTTCCTATTTCCACCCTTCAGTAAACTACCCTTATTTTTGGGAAAGGGAAGAACATTCGAAAATCTCTTAGAAATATTAAAAAAAAAAAAACATTAAGTATAAAATTTGGTCCAATTACGTTGAACGATACGATATCTATATCAACGCACTGGACGAACGAACAGACTTCCAAAATCACTTTTGTAGGATTGTTAGCAAAATACGTATATATTTATGAAATATCAAGAATATCAATCTTACAATCCTACAAGTATTTTCTCTTGAAAATACACACAATGGTTAGTTTATTCACGAGGTAGAAATTGTTGATAAATTTCTTAAATTTTGTTCACACACCATACTATAAATAAAAATTTAATTATCACAGATACGATCTGAAGTAAAACATTTCACTCGAAAAATCCACAAAAGGTAGTTTATTCTTTGAAAATGAGTTTTTAAATATACATATTTAAAAAAGTGGTTCTGGCAATCTTGTTCATATTTCATAAATAAAAACTTAATTTGTAATCGTTGGGTTGAGTTGATTTTGAGTTTAACGTCCCTTTTCAGCCGCGAGGCTATATGAGACGTGGACCTACTGATTAACGTGAAATCCGAACCACATGAGCTCCCGCCGGGAATCGAACCCGGGTCTTTCGCGCCTAAGGCGCGTACGCTAACCGCTTAGCCACGGAGGAACTCTAATTTGTAATCATACAATATAGAAGAAAGTAATTTTGCTTGGAAAAAGATCCAAGGGGCAAATGCATTTCGAATATATTTTAAAACGCCTTTGAAATTTAAAAAAGAAAAATCTCTAAGGGAGTGCTTCGAATTTTCTTTCTACATCAAACCACACAAGAAAGTTTAGTTAATTTAAGAGTAAAGATAAGAAAACGTGATTTTCTTCAAAAACAGCTCCAATTATAACTTGTACCTTTGATTTTCCTAAATATTACACTTACATTTCATAAGTGAAAATTTCATTAAGAATCCCGTAATATAGTTCAGTTATTCTTCTCAAAATTTCAAATGTGTTAATATCAAACTTCTTTTAATCGCTAACGACGAATGATTTAATGAATATTTTGCTGCTGCGGCTGCTGCTATGCAATAAGTTGCATTCTTGTTTAATAGTCTGTTTTCTTTCCTTTTAAAAAAGATTGAAATGTTAGAGTAATGTTTGAGTAAAAATAAGACATTGTTAGTCAGCGTTAGACAATATTGATGCATGATGCTATCCTTAAAAATTCACACAGAAAAAAAAAAACGAATAATAGAGATATTTACGTTTATAGTTTCATGAGCGCTGCAACTATATTCAGTAACATTGAACATATGACAGAGCGCTATTATTTCTCAACATGGAAAAGCACATTTATTCTATCTTCTCGTATTATCGATCAGAATTTGCAATCTCGTGACAACTATCAACAACCAGTTCTCCAGTTAGCATTTTCTTCATTTTTTCCCCTTTTGCAAGTGACGGAGAGTGGGAAGAAAGATACACTTCGAAAAAAGAAATATCAGATGTTGCTGCATACAACTTTGTTTTGAGCTATTTTCACGAAAAAAGTGGAAAGTTAATTAAAATATCCCGTTTTTAATCATCCTTTGGAAAAAAGTTACTACTATACATTGATGCCTTATGCTATTGCAAAGATGCCTGGGAAATATGTTATTGCTTTTGTCTTTAATTTCGTAAATGACGTGGAACATACGTAACTATTAAAACATACTTCATGACAGTGGCATATACAGGAAGAATAAATTCAAGGTTTAAACCCCCTTAACGAAGATATTATAGAAAAATAAACATTTTTCGTAATACAACATATTTTAAAGTGATGCACATACTACTTACATGTAAAACAAATTAATTAAAATTAATAATTAAGGGTCTTCACTACAGCGAAATAATTAAACTACCGCTAATTTTAGATTTTCTGTAATATTTTCAAAACAAATAAAAATATTCGAAAAGCAGAAACTTAGTGAACTAGACAATACGATTTTGCGTGTGATACCTTAAACCACAATTCACCTGTCTGCTTTTGGTTTGCCGCTATTTACAAAACCCACAAAAATCGGTTTGCCGCTAAATCTATCTACAGTTGCAAATCGAAAGCAGATAGATGAGTCGTGATAACAGTATCACATGCAAAATCGTATTGTCTAGTTCATACGTTTCTGCTTTACGAATATTTTTATTTGTTTTGAAGATATTACGGAAAAACTCTAAAATTAGCGGTAGTTTCATTTCGCTCTAGTGAAGACCCTTAATATTATAGTTGAAGCCTTAGGTTTAAAATACTCACAATAACTGAAAATTTAAATGGCATAACACGGCCATTTATAGATAATTTCACAGTTGATTTCTTCTTTTAGAGAAAGGGTGATAATGAGCAGTCTTATTTAAAAATGTGTTCAGGATATTGTGACAAATCAGGAAATCTTCCTTGTTATTGTAATCTGTCAACATGATACAAAATGAGTATTATAGTTTTTTTTAAAAAAAAACACATTAATATGGATTTTTTGAATCATGATATGTTCTAACGAAACAATAGATATGTTGATTGAGGCAGAACAGTTGTTGCATGATGACCAAACAGATTATTATCATTTCTTCCGTGAACAACTGATTCAAACAAAAAACCACTTGCGTGACTTGCAACAGGTTGCCATCGATTTGAGTTGAAAGCATTGCTTTGTATGTGTGTAGTTAGGGAATTATAAATAAGTAGGTGAACGAAATAATCTATACGTTTTGCATGATGTATTCCACCTATGTCTTTTTTTCTTTTATTATAAATGTACTCGTATAAAGCAGTAATTGCAAGGCTTCTAATAATTTTGAGTTAGCACCATATACACTATGTTTATTCATTTTATTTACTTCTTTAACGAGATAACAATATATGTTTTTAATTATTTTCATTCTCAGTTTGATCTTCCCTGAAAATCTAGGACACCATATATATTTGAGTTCAACGGAAACTATCCAATCGGAATCAAACTTGATAAGAGTAGATTTTGGCCTGCTACGTATTATTATGTTGGTCAGGTTTTCGATTTTCGAGTTATGGGTGATCAAACTTTGAGTTATATTTTGAAAAGCAAACAAAGTCAAAAAGGCAATTTATCTGATCGGGATTAAAGTTGGAATAATGGTATGCCTTCATCTGCTATATAAACGTATGAAATACTACATTTTGTAGGTTTCCCGTGTTATAGGTGTCAAATTTTGATTACATTTTCGAAAATATATTTAGAAAAAGCATCAACCGAATTGATCCAATCTGAATCAAACTTGGCACAATTGTAGACCTTGATCTGGTATATACATAAGAGTGTGCAAGTTCGGTTTCTATATTATGCACAAAGCTCTAAACCAGACATTCCCAGTATCTTGCCCATCCATTAGGGCTAGCTGAGTGAATTTGTTCAGATTACGTCCCAGAAAGTGTAATTGCTCTCAGAAAATCCCCAAGATTAGGGATTTTTACTTCGTTATATGTAACATTATATCAAATAGTTTGGCTTGAGCGGACTGCTTAAACAGGCAACAAGTAGTTAGTTTGCGCTGGACGCATAACAAAAAGTGAAACAGTTACAGTAAGGGATCAGTGCCTGTAAATTCAGATTACAACTCATGAAACAGGTTCTAACTTAACCAGGCAGGCTGTAAGTCAATTTGCATATTCATAAATGGTATTTGGCGAGCCAAACTTGTACAGTACAGTACAGTAATTATTTAAATGACTCTCCAAAACTAGGACCGGAAACAAAATTTATCTTGTCTCCAGCCAGTGCAATTATGATACATGGTTTTCAAAGAGAACTCAGCTATAGCCGGTCCCAAGCCCTGGTTGAGAATGAAGGAGGGTTGGAGTAAGGCCAGAGAAGCTTCTCCATAAAACTAAAAGGAAAGAAGGCAAAGATCTAAGTCTAGGGAAGCAGAAGAACTAAGCTTTTGCGTGCACATGGGGACAAAAGGAAGGCAACTTCCTTACTATGATAGAGTGTTGTAGACCAATTCCCTTCTCAGTCGAATCGCTCAACGATTAAAAGAAACGGAATATAGCAAGCCGAATGGATCAAAATTACAGCTAATTGGCGAGGTCATGGTTCATTATGTACAGGCACATGGAATGAGAGAGGTCGCAACGGAAAAGAATGCGAATTAGCTAAGGAAATGGAGAAAAACAGATGTAAAATACGTAGCTCTGACAGAAACAAAAAGAGAAGAGAACAGACATAGAGGAAATAGACAACTTCGTTATGTTTTACAGGAGCATAGAGAAAAAGAAACGAGCAAGAGCAGAAGTAGATGCATGCTGCACCAGAACCACAAATAACATATCAAGGTATGGCAGTTTATCAATAAAATAATGATTACAATAAACATGGAAGAATAGAATGCAAATTTCACATTAGTAATTGGGTATCCTCCGGGGCAGGGACATAAAGCAGAGAAAAAGGAAGAGTTCTATGAAATACTGAGAAGAACAATTGAAAATATAAACTTAAACATTATTTTTCTAGAAAACGTTACTGCAAGAGTTGAAAAACAGACCCGAGGATAATAGAAGCACAACGGAAAGAAACTTTAAACAGTATGAAAGGAGATGATTGGATTTGTGCCTACTAAACGACCTCATTATGACAAATACGTTCTACATACATAAAGACATTCATAAACTCACCAGGGAGGCACCAAGCAAAAACGAAAAATTAATCATAAGCTACATAATAATCCCAAGAAGCATGAAGAAATATGTGAGAAACGTTCCAATTAAACGAGCACCTGAAATATAGTAGACAGCGACCATAAACTGGTGACTTTAGACATGATACTTCTGACAGGACAGGAAAAGAAAGCAGAAATAAAGGGAAAAAACATAGGTAGGGAGACAGGAACACAGTTTCAGAAGATAATCGACACAAAATTGGAGAAAGCAAATATTGTTTGTAAGAAAGAACATTTAGAGACACTATGGGATAGGTGGAAAACTATATTAATATCAGCAGCGAAACAAGTGTGCCGATCATATCCGAAGAGAACAAAAAGGAAGCAAACATCTTGGTGGACACTCGAATTAAGAACGAAGTAGAGAAGAAGATGAATGGAAAAGATATCTCACAGTGGAAACTTTAGAAGCTTTCGAAGGTAACAGGAAACAAAAAGGTGTAGTTAAAGATTAGAGAAGCTAAGAAGGAAAAAATGGGAAACAGTTATAGACTGGGAAAAAGTTGGCAGAAAAAGTGGGAATAAATTACAAATAAAACCAAAAACTATCCTTCAAAGTTCTGAACCATAAGAAGAAAGCAAAAGAATGCTCTTTAAAATTCATAAGAAACAATCAAGGTAATATTCTGACAAAACCAGAAGCCATAATGGAAAGATGAAAGAATTATTTTCAAGAACTGCTAAATGACAATCACCAACAAAAAGAGGAGAAGAAACACAGAAAGTAGATTCACAAAAAATCACAGACACGAAGGATGAATTTTTTTTTTAAAGAACTAACAAGGGCAGAAGGAAGAATGAAAATGGGAAGCCCGGCAAACATGATGGTATAACTCCAGAAATGTTATGGGACAGAAAACAGGCGAAAACTCCTACAGATTATGCAGAAGACATAATAAGAGAAAAAGACAGGTAAAGACTGGAGATTAGCCATCCCAATATTCAAGAAAGGTGATAACAGGGAATGCAAAACCATAGAGGAATATCGCTACTAAATATTTCATGGATATTATATTCACGAATGCTGGGAACTAGACTAAAACAAGATATCGAAAATAACCTAGATGAATATCAGAGTGGATTTCAATCAGGAAGAGGACCACAAGACCATATTTTACTTTCAGGCAAATCATGAAAAAGAAGCTAGAGTATGACCAAGATTTATTTATCTGCTTCATAGATTTGGAAAAGGCTTTTGACAAAGTCCCATGGAAAGAGTTGTAGAAAACCCTGAAGATAAAGAAGGTTAACGAAGAGTATAAGGGATTTAAAATTTTTACAAGAAGTGTAAATGTTACATAAGAACAGGCAACGATCGATCCGAAGAATTCAGAACCTCAGGAGGAGTAAGACAAGGAGACATACTATCGGCAACCCTTTTCATAATTCTAATGGAGGACATCATCAAAGAAATATAGTCGAAAGCTAGGAAAATCTATGTAAGGAACTGAAACCTCAAATCCATAAAAATATCAGAACTACTATACGCAGATGACATAGTTATTTTTGCAAATACAGAAGCTAATCTACAAAGAAATTTGGATATAATCAACCACGAATTGAGTAAGCAAAATATGAAGATAAACAAAGAAAAAATGAAAGTAATGAGCATCAGAAGAACAAATAAATCATGCATAATACACCTAAGAACAAATCGACAAATTGAAATATTTCGAGGTTGTCATTAACAGAAACGGAAAGATAGAAGAAGCACTGAACTGCAAAATAACAAATACAGGCAGGCTTCTTGGCGCCATTAACAGAGGATTCTCATGAAAGAAAGAAATAAGCCAGGAAACAAAAGTAGCAATGTATTGATCAGTATACATCCCTACACTTACTTATGCTGACTCATGGGTACCAGGTGAGAGACAGAAACAAAAACTATAGGCAGTAGAAATGAAATTTTGAGAAGAGTTGTAACTCGTAAAACAAAGAAGGATAGAATTAGGATGAAACCATTAGGCAAACGGTGAGAGTTAAACCAATGCAGTTGCATGTTGAAGAAGCTCAGCTCCGTTGGCTAGGGCATATCATCAGGTTGAAAGAGGAAAGGTTTCTGAAACAAGTGTGAGAAGCAAGATTAGGAGGATTAAATAAGAAAAGATCAAGGGGTTGGCCAAGCCAAGCTTGGAAAAGGATTATAGAAGATACTTTCAAGGACACGACATTTTATGGAAAAGAGTGAAGGATCTCGCTCAAGACGAAAGCCAGTGGAAACCTCTCTGAGGAATCTCAACACCCAAGTGGTAGAAGAAGACCGTATTAAGTAAGTAAAAAGTTTCCACAGACCTCTTATGAAACTTACTCACAACGAAACAAATTATAGTTTGGTCGTGCCAAGTCCTGGCTATACAGCGGAGACATTAAAACTTCTTAGCCAAGTTCTTTCAGTTTCTGACAGGTTGCTAAAGATGTATGCTGTTTGGCGCTGTCAGTTATGTATAAGACAATCTTTCTATGGACCAGTTCCAGCAGTTTCTTTTGACTTGCTATGTGCACTCGTGGTAACTGTCGACAGTTCCGAGTCTATCGTTCTACCCAGTCACAGTAGCTCGAGATGCTCGATGCTCTTCCAATCCTACCAAAGGCCTTCCAATTGGGGATGTCCTGACTCCTTACATGCCGGTCATTTGCCAGAGTATCATCCACTTTTGCTGCGATTGGCCACCCACTGCGAGGAGCATTTTGGACAACGAAATATGCAGTTTGAAAGTGACTGAATCATAATTTGGATGTTGCTTTTGTCAACTTATTTTGCCCATAAACAACTCAAATTTCTTCAAGGGCCTTTGCAGAATTATTCCATTATCGAAATAAGATTGTAAAATGTATCGTATTTTTGCTTAAAGTTTATCTTTACGGCGTAATTCCTTACGTCTGATTACAAAAATTTCAATAGTTTTTACACACCTGCCAGCTTCAGCTGTCGAATGGCCTTAAAGTGGATCCGCTGCTACTTGTATACCCTTAGATTGGTGACACTAGCACCATCTCGTGCCCAAAAGATTCAATACTTTTAGAAACCTGATAATATTTACAGTGCTGGGAACAGCGATCAACCAATGTCAAAATCATACATTTGTACAGTCGAAAGTGTATAAACATTAGAAAAACAAATACTATAGAAGAAAAAAGTTTACAGACTTCCAAACCCGTATTTAGGTAAGTGCTATTCTGTGCTCAAGCACAGGGTGGCGGAATTTAGGGAGAGGCAAAATTTTGGATTTTTTTGAAAGACTCACAATAAAGTAATATTTAATACTAGCGCGAGAAATATGTTAATGTGTTTAATTTGCTCTAATTACAGTAGTTACTAATTAGCTAGCTCATCTGATTATTTTTAAAATGCCATCCTCTCGCACTCCAAGGGGTGAGGATGAACTTGAACATCATAAAAAACTGATACCGTTCAGCTCAGAGACCTCGAAAACTATGAATTCATCACTAATGTCTATTGTTTTCGATTACTTTTAAAATCTCGTCCCCTTCCTGTTGAGTGGAATATGACCTTGAAGTTGAATTGGATTAAAACTGTCACTATTCATCTCAGCGACCAAAAGAAAAAGCTGTGATTTCAACTCTAATATTGATTTGTTCTGGGAAGTTGGGGCAAATTTTGTGTGTGGGGGGAAACAAATTATTTAGAGCACAGGGGCGAACAATATATAAATAAGGACCTACTTATTACATAAACAGTTGACTTCTTATGACATAGAGCTCTCCCTGGTTAAGCGGTTAGCATACGCGCCTTTGGCGCGGGAGACCCGGGTTCGATTCCCGGCGGGAGCTCATGTGGTTCGGAGTCCACGTTAATCAGCAGGTCCACGTCTCACATAGCCTCGCTGCTGAAAGGGACGCTAAACTGAAATTCAATTCGTTCTTATGACATAAACAGTTGATACATAATTATTATATTTATTATTATTATTATTATTATTATTATTATTATTATTATTATTAATAATAATAATAATAATAATAATAATAATAATAATAATAATAATAATAATAATAATAATAATAATAATGTTATTCTAAGAGGGTGATAGTCCGTGAATTTTAGTTTAAATAACTGCGTCCCCCAGTACATTCTTGACTACACTACTATTTAATAATTACAATAAAAGCGATAGCTCCCATTTGATTGTTTGACTTGAAATTAGTTTACGAAGATTACAAGTATTTTCTTTCCCGAAAAAAAAAAAAATCTGAGTACTACTTGTTGAATTATTATTTACTATGTTTTTGCACAGAGACTGTAGGTTTTCTTGCTTTGTGCATACATGCAGTAAATATTTTGAAATGCTGAATGAATCCCAGGTCACCTCTGGTTTCTATTTCTGCTTTACGCTGTTATTGATTCTATGAATGATATCATTTCTATACACAACACCTGCTTTAACGACACTTCTGTCTCCCAAGCAACATTGATTTATCTCAAGGGATTCGAGGGAAACTGATGCTGTAAACATCCATTGATATTTGGGTATTTTAGGACGCATTGAACTTCAAATTTAAATACGTAATTTCTTTATTTCTTTCCCAGAGATTTTCTCCTGAACTTTGTGTTGATCACCAGACCTTCCTTTCATTCCAGGATTCACAACTAATGATATGCCTCCAGTCACTTTCACGAGTCTCGGGTCACTACTACTTCTTCTTCTTCTTCTTCTTCTTCTTCTTCTTGGGGTCGCGGTGGCTCAGTGGTAGAGCGTTCACCTCTGGTACTTCGGGTTCCGGGTTCGATCCCAGCCCCCGCCAAGTGAACTTTGTGGTGGACAAACACCGTGTGCGTGGGTTTTCTCGGGGTTCTCCCGTTTCCTCCCACTTTCTTCATTTCACCATTTCTTTCATCACCGTCTCCTTTAGCCTAACCGGCATAACCGTGGGACGTAAAACTCAAAGATTTCATTTCATTTTCTTCTTCTTCTTCTTCTTCTTCTTGTTCACATCAATCATAAGTTGGTGGGCAACATCTAATTTTAAAACTTTTTTCTCGCTTGGGAGAGTTCTTTTATACTTTGATAAGGTCTCTTCTTCGTAACTGCATCTAGATATTCTGTTCTTGGTCTTCCTCTTCCTGGTTTTCCTTCTGCCTTTCTCTCTCTCAACACGGTGATCCAATCGGAGTGCCGAATAAGGTGGCCAAGCATGAGTCACTAATGAGTACGGCCCAGATTTATATGCAAAATGCATGTTTATAGCAACATGCAGAAACGTATGGAAGTTGTTGTCTTCTTTCCGACGGACTTGCAAGGATTCGTTTGAGACGCATGTGAAGGTGCACATAAGTGCATATTTTGAGTGAATTTCGATGTGCATGCATATTTCGTAAACTTTGCAGGGTACTGCATATTTCCGAATTTTATTGCTGCATACTACCATATTTGAGACTATATCACAAGAAAATAGGTTATATTTAAAGTGAACTGACTCACTTTGTAAACGCAGATGTAGAGTAAAATGTTTTATAGAATAATAGAAGACAATGTTGTATCCTATCCTAAATTAGTCCACCTAACTTGTCTTGCACACGGTCTTCATTGCGTAGCAGAAACAATCAGATGCTAATATCTAGCAGTAGATGCGTTTCTATCAAATGTAAAGAAAGTATTTGTGAAAGATCCATCGCGCGTATGTATCTTTCGCGAAGTTGCGAAAAATTTTCCAGTATCTTCTCAACCAGTGAAGCTCGTGGCTAAAAGCTGTGCCGTATTATGCAGCTGATTTAAATCAAGTGAAGACGGTTGCAAACTCACTAAGTTCCGATGATGCAGCCGCTATTTATATGTCTCAAAAATGTTTCTGTACAAGTGACATTGAGAACAAAATTAAGTACATACACAACCACTTCTCGAGAATACCTGAAATTATCAGACATTTGGAATCCCGTAAGAATGCTTTGAAGCATTCATTCTCCTTGTTCGGCGAATTATTGCAGACTTTGTCCTATGGACCTTTAAAGTTCAATATTTAATGTTTTCGGCAACCTATAGCTCCGAAAGGAAGCATTTGTGCACCCAGGTTGGTCTATACTTTTTGTCTCATCTTGGTGTCAGAAATCACGTCCCAAACGTTGTCGCTGTTGTTTTGAAACACCCTGTATATATCAAGAAGTATATATACTAAGAAACACACGTATCAATGGAATTAAATATGAAAATTATACCACACATATTTGAGCGTTTTATTTAAACGGTGCATCTTTGATAATAAGTTACGAGGGCCGCTCGGAAAGAAACCTCCGATTGGTTAGAAAACAAACACCAAAGTAAATAAGAATAATTTATTATATACATCCAGGGATAAAAGTGGATCTGAAAAGGTAGGGGGACGGATGACATCACGGTGTCCCCGTGCCTATCTTTACCCATTGTAATTTTTTAGGAAGCGGGGAGACACCATAGATACACCATAGATACACCATAGAGACACCTTTTTTAGAAGTGGGGTAACGGCGTCCTCCCGCGTTCCCCCTCACTTTTACCCCTGTATACATCTTCTTTGCTCTGTTTTTCCACATAGTTTCCATAAACATCCAGGCACTTATCATCTGTACTAGCTTAAAAAGTCCATCAGCATAATAATCTCCCGGCCTGTGCCTTGATCCAGCCTGTGACCGCATGTTTCAACTCCACACTATCACCAAAGCGCTGAGCGCTGAGATTCAAGCCTCTTCTTCCGCGATTGTGAAACGTAGATTTTCACAAACTTCTGCATCAATTTTCTGAACGAGTTCATCGTTGACCATAGAGGGCTTGCCACTCGTCTCTTCGTCATGAATGTTTGTTCGTCCACTTTTAAATGAACGAACCCATTCACAAACAACTCCTTCATTCATCACACTTGATCCATTCACGGCACAAAGTTTTCGATCAATAGCTGCTGCCGAGTATTGTTTTGCCGAAAGAAAACGTATAACAGTTCACACCTCGCACTTGGTGTTTTATTAATTATTATTGTAGCACACATTTTGAGAAGCTACAAAAGTGGAGCTAGTGATCAGACAACCTTCAATTTTCCACGGTTGGATGCAGACTGATTTACTGCTCACATCTGTGCAAAGATGGTAGTGCTGTGCCCACTACAAAACGCACAGTGACCAATCGGAGGTTATTTTTCGAACGCGCCTCGTATTACCGAAGTGAGTCGGTTTTGCGACACCAACACTATAACCTAGCCTTTCATATGTGATAAAAGGTTCTATTAGATTTCACATATGTTCTGATAAATCTCATGTCGAAAACTTGACATTTTCCTTTAGATGGCTCTTGGGTTCTTATTACCCATATCAATCCACCGTGGACTACACACCATATTACTGGAAATTGACCGCAGAATTGACGACAAAGAAATCATGTGTTCGACATTCTTCCATGGCGCATGTGATTCAGAATATGTCCATTCCATCAGTGGTTACTATTACCAAACAACATTTAGTGAGGATTGATTGAGTGGTGCAAATATGATGCATACCCAACCATTCTACTAGAGTTTCAGAAGAATGGAACTATTCTCTTATCGTCCCGATAATTTGATAAATATTCCTGTCAGTGTTTCCGCCAATATTTGAATGGATCTTGGATTATTTTGACGATGATATTCTTTACCTTCTTGTAATAATTTTTGAAGTTCCGAAATTTCGAAACTGCCATCATGAAGATACGTGTTTTCTGCACGCTCGCTGTATAGCACAGTATAACGTGTAATGTATTCATAGAAATAGGTAGTCTGGGTAGCACTTTATAATTCGTAAGATGTCTTCATGAGAATAAGTGCTCCGTACGTAGCTAATTATTATGTTTAAAGTGTCTTCACAGGGATAGATAATCCCTGTGTTGCACGTTATAATTTGTAAAGTGTCATCATGAGAATAATTGCTCTGTGTGCGGTATAACTCTTGAACCACCAGACCGATCTCGATCAAATTTTCATCATAGGTGACGTTCCAGCCTGGAAAGTTTTTTTTTTTTTTTTTTTTTTTTAATATTTTCACTTTGACGGTACAACCTAGGGGAGGGGAAGAGGAGATTAATATATAAAAACTCATTCAGACAACAATAGTGTCCTGCGCTTGCGCAGGACGTGCATGTTTGTTAGTCTTATTTAATATAAGGAACTTTCACAACTTCAAGTTCTAGAGGTTGAACGAATAAAACTTCGAGGTATAGAGCTTGTATAGCCACTTTTAATTAGGAACGCGGAACCTCACAAGGGAACATTCGGATTCAATTGCTGAATTCGATTGCTGAAAATGACTGCTAGCACTGGATTCATCACAAAAAAAAAAAAAAAAAAAAAAGTGTTTAGTGGCAGACCGTATACAGGGTGAGAGATAAGTGAGGGCGAAGTGCGAAGATACGAGAATTTAGAAAATGTCTACAAATGCCATGTTAATTTTGAAACGAGAAAAGGGATTGAGGTCAAATGTTGAATATGAGGAATGCATGTAGAGCTCCACTGAATAGGCGTAATGTGAATCATGGGAGACATCTCAAAAGCCGCCATGTTGGAATTAGCGCAAGAAGAATATATGGGAAAGGGATCATGTCACATATGGCTCTTCACGCACACTGTCTATTGAAATGAATAATGGCCAATAGAGTTTGAGACCTCTGTAACAGGAGGCGTTCCACGGTATGGCAATGTAGCAATGCTGTCGTAAAGGTGACGTGAATGAGGAACAACCACAAGCTTCAATGAAGCCACTTTGTAGCCAACAAGCGTTTCGATCCACCCAATATTCGTTTATATGCTGGTAAAAGTGCAAATATGGCCAAGAATAACCTGAAAGAGTTCATGACTGATGTTTTCTGGCCTTCTATAGAGCAGATAAAATTGCTGCTCCACGTTGATTCATGGAGAACCAATAAAGATCAAAAGTTGGTGTAGAAACCAGACAATGTTGAACTTACCGGACTCCTTATCCCTGATGGTTCCACGTCACTCCTACAAACATTGAATGTGTTCTTCTTCCGTCCGTAAACGAATTTCGTAAAATATATAACAAACATCGTTTCTATGATTAGATATGCTTTCTATAAAACTGGATATTTGCTAATAGTATCTGGCGCATTCATGTCACCTGTCGACTACTGCTTCAATCTCAATACCGGAGACAGCTGTGACGAGTCCGATTATCCATCACACTGTTGTCTCCATTTTTGCAGACACACACAATCATTCTTAAGTTCCACAACAGCTGCAATTAAACAGAGGTCTTAAACTGTATTGGCCACTATTGATTCCAATAGACGGTGTGCGTCAAGAGCCATATATCACATAACCCCTTTACCATATAATCTTCTTGCGCTAATTCCAACATGGCGGCTTTTCAGATGTACCCCATGATTCACGTTACGTCTATTCAGTGGAGCTCTCCATGCATTCTTCATATCCAACATTTGACCTCAATCCCTCTACTCGTTTCAAAATTAACATGATATTTCTAGACATTTTCTACGTTCTATCTTCGCACTTTGCCTTCACTTATCTCCCATTCTGTATTCGGTCTGCCACTAAACACCCTCTTTTCTCTGTTTCTTTTGGTGCTGAATCCAGTAATAGAAATAGCTTTCAGCAATTGAATTCACCAAATCGAAATGATTCCTTGTCAATATCTCGAATTTTTGTTGTGGTCACCTTGATAACTCGAATCTTGATTCCTCGAAAATCTCGATAACTCGATTTTTTTTATCTACTTCCTTCAGCTTCGAGTTATCGATGTCCCACTGTATGTAGTCTTGTCATGCAAGTGTCAGAATGATGAGACTGATGAAGGTATATTTCGTTATAACATCTTAATTGGTGGATTAGCAGTTTCATCTTAATTGGTGGAATGCTTATCATACAGCTTCGTTATATTAGCAGTTTCATCTTAATTGGTGGAATCTTATCATACAGCTTCGTTATATTAGCAGTTTTATCTTAATTGGTGGAATGCTTATCATACAGCTTCGTTATATTAGCAGTTTCATCTTAATTGGTGGAATGCTTATCATACAGCTTCGTTATATTAGCAGTTTCATCTTAATTGGTGGAATGCTTACCATACAGCTTTGTTATATTAGCAGTTTCATCTTAACTGGTGGAATGCTTATCATACAGCTTCCTTTATATTAGCAGTTTCATCTTAATTGGTGGAATGCTTATCATACAGCTTCGTTATATTAGCAGTTTCATCTTAATTGGTGGAATCTTATCATTCAGCTTCGTTATATTAGCAGTTTCATCTTAATTGGTGGAATGCTTATCATACAGCTTCGTTATATTAGCAGTTTCATCTTAATTGGTGGAATCTTATCATACAGCTTCGTTATATTAGCAGTTTTATTTTAATTGGTGGAATGCTTAACATACGGCTTTGTTATATTAGCAGTTTCATCTTAATTGGTGGAATCCTATCATACAGCTTTTTTATATTAGCAGTTTCATCTTAATTGGTGGAATGCTTATCATACAGCACCAATTTTAAAATTTACAGAAAGTTTATCTTATCGAAAATTACGGATGAGAATTTAGACTAACCCATATCATTTTGTTCACTCATTGAGATCTATCAATTACTAGGACGTCTCATCTTTGGACATTTTTTCAATTAAACATTAATAATATTTTAGAGTTAGGAGTAACAATCAATCAACGTTGTGTAATCATTGAATTGGAAGGATAACACTCCCTACCGATCATCAGGGGCCTATTTCTCAATATTACTAGTCTTGTAATATATTTTTTACAAGTCGCAAAATATTGTGAAATAAAAATACTAGAATAACAGTAGATATGCTTTCTAAATACTTATGTTGATACATCTATTTTGTCATGATTTTTATGGAATATGTGAACAAGTGTAAAATATATACGTAGTTTTCAAAAGTTTTAAATTAGCATCACAAGACTAGTAGTTTTGAGAAAATGAGCCCTGAAGGAAATCTCTGATCTCTTTAAGTTCTTGAAAGAGAAGATTACGACGTACTTACCTGAAGGTAAACGATCTCCAAAATGAATTAAGACAATGTAAGAACAAAAATATCGCTTAATTTTGGTTGAATTCTAGTCTTAGTTCATATTATCACATGAACACCTTCCCATATAGAAAGATCATAGACGACTGCTTTGAAAGTTAGCACCCACCAATAAAAATCATGCAACTAAGCATTTTGAAACCTCTCACCCAAAAAACGTTGCCAGGTAAGATTTGCAGGGAGCATTATGGGAAATTTCTTCTTAAAATTTGCTTTTATCACCATCACCTACATATAGAGAAAATTGGTCTCTCGAGTAAATTTAAGAGGGAAGATCTAGTTCACTTCAACAGCCTGACTATTAGTATTTAGTATTAATTTATCATTTATTCAGTTTTTTTTCTATTTTGAACAAAAGTGTACCTTTGACTTACATGAATGCGTTTCACGTGTGTCCGATTGGTCACAGAATGTGGTCTCGGGTTCAGTTCCTGCATCGCCATTGATACACAATTTTCGCCATTGACTCAGCTTTATCTGGCAGCTTCAGAACTACTTGAATTGAGAGATATCGAAGTAAAAACGATGACAATTAAAACTATCTATATATGTATGCGTTATCTTCTTCTTCTTCTTCTTCTTCTTCTTATAATAATAATAATAATAATAATAATAATAATAATAATAATAATAATAATAATAATAATAATAATAATAATAATAATAATAATAATAATAATAATGTGTATACCTTCATCAGTTTCAAGCACAAAAAAAGGGTCTTCTAGAGCCAACAAATTTTGTGCACACATGGATCTTCGTACACGAAGCCATTTTCGGCTTGGGAGGATTAGGGCGTTGTCAAAATATATGAAAAAATACTGTATATGAACGTTTCTCGCGGTTTTAAAGAACTTGTGTTTTAATGCAATCAGCATTACTTTGTAGTTATGCTCGCTTACATAACAGCACAGGATAATTCCAGGGTAATGGAATAAGGGCATCTTTCTCCTCTCTCTTTTTTTATCCATAGCGGTCCCGTGTTCGATTCCTCATGGGGATACTTGGTCGAAAAAGTGTAAGTGAGATTTTCCTAAGTTTTCGTCATTCCCACCAGCCAAATGCCGGGATGGTACTTAACATATAGGTCCCAGGCCACTTCCTTCCTTCCCTTTCTTTGGATAATGTGATGGTTAAGGGACGTCATCCTTCAAACGTGACGGGCTAACATGGCCATAGATGCCGAAAGCCCAAAATTCTAATTCCTAATCCTAATCCTAGTGATGGCCTAATATGGCCATAGATACCGAAAGCCCAGAATTCTAATTCCTAATCCTAGTGACGGGCTAACATGATCATAGATGCCGAAAGCCCAGAAATCTAATTCCTAATCCTAATCCTAGTGACGGGCCAACATGGCTATAGATGCCGAAAGCCCAGAAATCTAATTCCTAATCCTAATCCTAGTGACGGGCCAACATGGCCATAGATGCCGAAAGCCCAGAAATCTAATTCCTAATCCTAATTCTAGTGACGGGCGAACATGGCCATAGATGCCGAAAGCCCAGAAATCTAATTCCAAATCCTAATCCTAGTGACGGGCCAACATGGCTATAGATGCCGAAAGCCCAGAAATCTAATTCCTAATCCTAATCCTAGTGACGGGCTAACATGGCCATAGATGCCGAAAGCCCAGAATTCTAATTCCAAATCCTAATCCTGATTTCTTTTTATTCCGATTCTGAACTAAGACCCGGCAACGACGGATGGTTACAACTGATCACTACTAATAAAATATTGTATGATCTGATCGTGATCTAAGCCGTTTTTTTGAAAATTTTATTTTCGGCTTGGGCATAAGAATCAAAATTTATGAATTTCCTGTTTGTTTCTAAGAACATCCTCTTTTGTGTGCAACAAGCATTACTTACGTGTTATGCGGGCTTACATAACAGCCGACAATAAATACTCGGGCAATAGAATGGTTGTGGAGACATTCCTTTAACGGCATTCTTCCTTTTTTTTTTTAATCCAAGTTCAGAGTGAAAACCCGGCTATGAAGTGTACTGGCAACTAGTAAAGTCATAACTGAACAAAACATTAAGAAAAGTGACTTTTCTTCATTTTATTTGTGTAATTTCCCCACCACCACGTCGATACGTTTTCACATGTGAAGAATATATATAAAGCTGGGATTATCGATTTAGCTATTTATACTTTTCTAAGTGAATACATGATTCCGAAACCTCATCCCGGTATTGTAGTACGCAATACCTTGACCAAGAACGATATAAATCAGCCTGATATTTCTTCATTAAGCTACTTGCTTTCATTGGTCTCGTTTGAACGTAACACACATCCCTAGAGGGGGAAGGTTGGTATTGATTTTGTCGGTAAACAATCTTGCCGCGAAGAGTGTGAGCAGTGTTACCTTTTAGCTGCCAATATTACACTGTGACTGCACGTTCCCATCAACGTGTAAAGCTACAGAATAGCCCACCCGCACAGCAAGAAACCAGCACGCGAACGAACTCTTTAATCCCCCGTTCCTCTAACAATCCTTTCGCAGTGTTTCGCATCAACTAGCAGACGATTCCAGAGTTCTGTCAACGATACTGATTCCACCAATGAAATTTCGAGGCCACACTTGCGCGGACACATATTATCAGGTTGCTTTAGTGGAAAACGCGAAGTTCTAAAAACCTTTTGTTGTTTTTGTATAAAAGCATATGGGTTACACCACCTGCTTCGTTTCTTAGTTGACAGAAGAAAGGAAAAAACGTATTGCTTATGATATGCAAAAAGGATCACCCAACTGTGACTACAAAAGTGTTACGTATGTGTATGTCGTCTGCTCATACTAGTTACATACGCATAGAACTTTATTTTGCGGAAAGTGAAATGTTTTCAACGCGATCCGTTTGAAATATTTTCCTCATATTGTTAGGTTGAATTACGGTATATCTCTGATTCAAGAAATTAACAAGTAATTTTTTTAAACCTATAATAACAATAAATAATAATAATAATCTTTTAAATGAAACGTGTATATTTATTTTCCGATTTTGTTAACTGCGCCAACTCGTATCCTTCCGGACATATTCCATTCTGTTCCGAGGGGAAGGAAGCAAGAAGAAGTCTGCTATTAGGTTGATCTGTCAGTAGTGAACATCAGCGAACACGAACGGAACAACACTTGTTTTCACGCAACCGGTCACATTTGGGATTTAGTTTCACAACTCCCCGGTGAGTATAATTACCATATTACATTTCCTGTTTCCTTTATTTATATCATTATCTTATTTTTTTCTTTTAAATAAATTTCTTTTTTAAAAAAAGTTTCTCTAACCTATTACATTTTGCATTTACCTATTACCATTATTATTATTGTTACTACACGTTTAAAAATGTATTTTATCCGTAGTCTATTTGAATGAATTTAATTAAGTGCAAACATTTTCTATAAATTGCTTCTTTAAAAACTTGATACACGGAAAAAATCATATAATCTTCGTTTTAGTTTTAACTGAATTGGGAGTATTAATTAACTTCAAAGCTAAAATTACTTGTAATTTAATATCAGATAATATCCTTTTCCGATATAAACGGCGAAGAAAACTTGAATCTTGTATGTCTTAATTGTTGTAATTCATTATTGTTTAGTTTAAAAAAAAAAAAAAAAAAAAGATCCTTGCCGGATCCTGTTGAAGTTTTGCTTCTAAAATTATCTGAAGAAGACAGGATCATTGTAGATATTCTAAATAGTAACGGAATTCGGTATGAAATAAAAAGTTTATTGTATATCTTTCTAGTGTATAATATTTATAGTATATTATACATTGCTTTTAAGATACAATTGAATGAATAAAAACGAATAGAACACAATGAAAGACATGGCCCTTTCTTTGCGGTTTGGAGGGATTGCAGTTCAAGAATTCTGGCAATTTGTGTCATTTTCTCACATCTACCGTATATAGCGATTACATAAGTTTAGTCTATACATTAGATGAAACTTATTTTATTGTGATCTTCGTGTTACTTCCCATGATTATGCTGTGTACGCCAATAGAAGCTAGGCTGCTACCAGAAATAGAACCAGAGACAGGTGAGAAAATTCTGACACAATATTAATTATTCGACATGGAGGGTGTTCTTGTCCACTGCCCATTTCTAATATATTTTCTTAACTATGAGCAAATCCTTACGGAAATTATGGTGGAAGTTACTTTAATCCAGTGGCGGCTCTTAAGGGAATTCGCATCAATAAAAATTTACATGTTAACATTACAAGCTAAGGAAAGAAAGTTTTACTAATGGTCTTAGTTAAGAAAACTTAACTAATTCTCGCATAAAACTTTCTGAAGCTGTATGGAGGAGATTTCTTAGATTAGCTTCTACCACAAAATTTTAATTTTTATGGATGTGACTCAGTAGCGTACGCAGGAATTTATTTGGGGCTCCAAACTCAATATGAGGGTATTTTATATTAAAATTACTAAAATTGCCCCTAAAATCAGGCTGAATTTATACAAAAGTCGAAATTTGGGGGGGGGGTCAGATCCCAGGACCCATCCCCTGCGTACGTCCCTGATGTGACTTCTGCCACTGTTCTAAAGATGTTTTGCTCAGAATCTCCGTAAGGATGGGGCCCGCGGTAGCTCAGTGGTAGAGCGTTCACCTTTGGTGCTAGGGGTCCCGGGTTCGATCCCAACCCCTGTCAAGTGAACTTTGTGGTGGACAAACACCGTATGTGTGAGTTTTCTCGGGGTTCTTCCGTTTCCTCCCACTTTCTTCATTCCACCATTTCATTCATTACTCATCATCACCGTCTCCTTTAGCCTAACCGGCATAACCGTGGGACGTAAAACTCAAAGATTTCATTTCATTTTCTCCGTAAGGATGTGCTAATAGTTCATAAAATATGTTAGAAATGGTCAGTGATGAAAACCATCCTCCATATGGACAAATTAATACTGTGTCAGGATTTTCTAACTTGTCTCGGGTTCTAATCCTGGTAGCAGCTTAGCTTCATTAGAGTATACAGTATACGCATGTGTGAAATTTGTATATAATTTATTGATGTCCAACAATAATAAAATTATCTTCAACATTAATTTGGGGTGGAAATGTGAAATTGAATTAGAATGTAAGTACCAAAACAATGTCAATTTTATGAAGATTTTCCCCATAGCTCTCAAAAATTGTTAGCTGTCCCGGGTTCGATTCCTGGTGGGAACACTCGGTTGAAAAAGCTTTTTCAGACCAGCCTCCTGAGCGAGGTTTTCCTGGGTTTATCTCATTCACACCAGGTAAATGCCGGGATGGTATCTAACATATAGGCCCCAGACCGCTTCCTTCCTTCCCCAATCCTTTCTTCCTTCCCTTTTCTCGCAAAGTGTTATCACCGAGAGACGTCATCTCTGATATATGACGGGCTAACTAGGGATGGGCACGAGCGAGTTTTCTTCGAAACTCGATTCGACTCGAAACAGGTATCTTTGAGCTCAACTCGAGAACTCGGCTCGAAAAATTTCCTCCAACTCGACTCGATTTCGGATCGAGTTTCGAGTCGAGTCGAGCCAAAACGAGCAAATTCAAGCTAAACCCTGTGTGTAGTTCCAAGTACTCTCTTCAAGTACCCTACATAGTCAATACAATTATCAATGATACTATTACTACAACTTATTATTATTATTATT
Source organism: Thermobia domestica (assembly GCF_964235325.1). NCBI lineage: Eukaryota > Metazoa > Arthropoda > Insecta > Zygentoma > Lepismatidae > Thermobia > Thermobia domestica. The sequence goes on from NW_027656014.1 coordinate 98,992, forward strand.
ATTATTATTATTATTATTATTATTATTATTATTATTATTATTATTATTATTATTATTATTATTATTATTATTATTATTACGTATTATTATTATTATTATTATTATTATTATTATTATTATTATTACGTATTACTATTATTATTATTATAACAACATCTTGTATAACTATGAAAGGTAGAGGGTTTGTATTTGAATACTAGAAACTAGTTAACTATCGATCTCGGTCGTCGAGAAATGTTCAGAAGGTAGGGATATCGGTCCGAGGTTCTGGGTTTGAGTTCCGGAGGAGCAAGTATTCGGCTCGAGCTAAAAATTGTTAAAAGTAATAGGGCGCCGGCCAAACATGTTCTATACTGCTCGGTCCGGGTTTGGGGATGTCAACGGCTCGAGCGGCTCGGCTTACAGCTCATTCACTATCGAGCTAAACCGAGAAGTGACCTGAACCAACAGCTCACCCAACCGAGCTGGCTCGAACCGATGGCTAACCCGAAGCGAACCGAACCAAGCTGATTGCTCGTTTCAACCGAGCTAGTTCGAGCCATCGGCTCAGTTGAGCTGAGTTGAACCGAGCCGATGGACTCGTTTCAAGGGGGCTGGCTCAAGCCGATGGCTCACTTGAGTCGAGTCAGTGAATCATTCCAAACGAGCCGGCTCGAGCCACTGGCTCTATTCAACCGAGTCGATGGCTTGTCCCAACCGAGCCGGCTCAAGCCATGAGCTCAATTGAGCCGAGCCGATGGCTATCTCAACCGAGCCGGCTCGAGCTGTTTGCGCAGTTGAACCGAGTCGAGCCGGTTGACATTCACTACTTGAGTTGGGCTTCTCCTTGGGCTAAAAAATTCGACTGTTGAGGTTTCAGCCTTCATTGTAAGAACTACAGTATCTACTTATATTGGTGCTCATGATATTTGAGGCTGTATCGTTATAAAAATCTGTTGTCGTCTCGTTATGGAGCCGGGACGAGATACGCTAGAAGTACCCCACAAAATGCACTAAAAGTGCGAGACGAGATGCACCTCTGTCGTGAGCAACACTAAAAGTATTCCACATTATTGCTTACATTTCTCATGGCTTTCGCTTTCCAGTCTAATCAGCCCATGATTTCGAAACGAGTTAAAAACGAGCTGAACGAGCGAGCCATTTATCAAACTCGATTCGACTCGAAACTCGATCTTAAAACAATGAGTTGGCTCGGAATTTGATTCGAGAAAGTTACCTTTGACTGTACTCGAAACTCGATTCGAGTCGAGTTTTAGCTCGACTCGTGCCCATCCCTAGGTCTAACAAGGCTATAGTTGCTGAAAGCCCAGAAATCTAATTATTAATCCTAATCTAAGAAAACAAAAAGTGAAATGGTACCGTACATGTTAACACTCTATGTATGTTCTAAATGTTAACCGAAACGAAATATTAAGAGTAACGTCCCAATTTTATGTTTTGGAGGATTGGTGTTAGAAGGACTCTCTTGTGAGTTTGCAGTCGAAGCTGAACTACAGTAAATCGTAAATAAAGAAGGGAAAATTCTTGGTGCTTGGAGATTTCCCATCACGAATTATTTCCGCCTTCGGTGGATCGCACCAGTAGCTATGGGCAAGACCCTGGCGCCGCACCCTCAACCTATTAACACCCTGGGCAACTCACATTAAATATCTATGAATAAAACTAAATGTATTGATGTTTGCTCGCTAACTCCTCCTAGACCACTGGACTGATTTTTATGGTCTTTGGTCCTTCATCTAACATCGACATCGACCGATATTAGTATCCAATTCATAGTTTTCGTGGTTGCTGAGATGAATACTTTGCCTCCGATTCCGTTTAACTCCAAATTCAGCTCCTATCGGTATCTTATATGTGGGTGGAAAGGGGACGAAACAAAATAATCGAAAGCGACTGATATGAGTGTCCCATTCATAGCTTTCGGGGTCGCTGAAATGAATAGTGACTTTCCTCTGATGCCATTTAAGTCAAAATTCATCCTATGCATATCGTAAGGGAGAAAGGAGTTCAAATTCACTATTTTCGTAATCGTATTCTTCCAGTGCCAAAGACGGATATTTCATCTAGTTCTCTTACACATTTCAATGAATCAAAACATTTGATGGCTACTTACCCGCATGTTATTGCATCAGTAACTAGTTACATAAATTATTTGATACAGGCTATTTCGACGAATGTAGACCTACAAATCACACAGATAAAATTTGCACTCAGTTGTACGTAACTTGAATGTAATCGCTTTTCATGCAAAAATATTACACAATGAATAATTATAATTCGATAGTTTTATAAATTGCAGTAGAATTAATCGATGGGTGAGATAACCACTTAATGCTTCAAAGCAATGTAGGAATAACCTACTAGCTCAGCGGGCAAGTCGGAACAATCTTACTGCTGTTTTGATATTAGCTAATACGTAGATGTTGTAATGGGGTAATGTGCTACAACTTGTGACTCCGTCGCGGCCAGGTAAGCTCTACGCGATTCCACTTGAGTCCACGGTGACGTAGCTCAGTGTTTAGCCAATTATATGGTAGGTAAATTCCAAAGTTTATTTTACCTAACGGCTTTTACAAATTCAATGCCCAAAAATAGTTGCGTTCTCCACGAGAGGAAAATCGAGACAAGTACATTTTTTACATTTTAGATGAGTCGAGAAACATGATAATTCTCATCTCATTTTCGAGACGAGATGAGAAATTTCTCGAATCTTGTAGGCAACGGTAGTTAACCAAAATCTTAAATCTCAAACACTATTTTTGTGTTATGTGATTCACACTAGAAAAAAAAACTATAAATTGATAAAGTGATCGTACGAACACAATAAAGAGCATTTATCAAAGTTTAAAGATACATAAGTCATTATACAATATAATGTTACTCCAATAATACACATGTTGTTATACCACACTCTTCGTGGGTGTCTCTCAAAATAAAGTTACATAAATTTACGAAAAGAGACGAGACAAGAAATAATTCGAGTAACAAGACGAGAAAATGTTATTTCTCGTGTCGTGGGTATAATTAGTTTCTTTGCCGTTCTGCATTCGATTCCAAGGTGGGCACATATTTAATAATTATTTCTTAGCATCTTATTTGATTTATACCGCACCATCTTTCAATACGCCGCGTCCCACTGCCTAACTTTTCATATCCCTTAGAAAGAGAGACCGTCAGGGTAGGAACCATATAGATTCATAAAGATGGTGAATTTAAACCAAACGCATAAAAGAAATCATGTTCACTATTCATCTTTGTAAAATATCTATACCAAAACGTACATTTTTAAAGAGAACTGGAAGGAGAGGAGTCCATAAAACCTCTGAGACAGCGGTATAGATAGAGCGGTAAAATAACCGGATAGGTTCTCTTCCTTGTCCGTTCAAGAAGAGTCATTTTTCGGAGGAAAGCAGGTGTAGGTGCAGTGCTCGCTCAAAAAATTCCCCCCCCCCCCTCTACTTTTCATATAGCAACCGTTTCACGGGAAAATTTATTATAGTTGTTATCGCGTGAATTTGTAGCAACGGAAGAAAGTGGCTTAGACACATCATGTTATATGGCATTCAGAGTACAATCAAAAAAAATAAAATAAAATAAAATAAAATAAAATAAAATAAAAAAATAAAATAACAACAAGGATTTATTGCACGTGGAGTTATTAAAAGCTTGATGCGAGTATTCGCTGGAAAAAACTCTGCGCTGATTTTCTTTGAAAACTGGAAACCAGATGACCTTGTAACTAGATCAGAGACAATATCAAATATCTTCCTCAAGGAGGCTTCTTCTTTCATAACGAATGGCCTCTCTACTCTACACCACTTCCCAATGCTCTCTTTCGTACAAACAAGTTTCCCTAAGAGATCGCGATCCAGGAATGATGGTTGATCTTTCTCTTCTGCTGCTGTATCCAGTTTATATATTTTTATATAAAAAATACATATTAAAAAAATCTCCTAGCATTATATTTAAAAATAAACTCCCCTCATCACAAACCTAGCGAACCAGACAAGACACAACCCACTTGCACGAGAAAGACATACAGCCCAATGGACAGACATACAAGACACAAGACACGAAAAACAAACGACAAAATCTTTTCCAAGGGATAGAGTAGCAACCGTGCTAAAAAAAAATTTAAAAAATAAAAAATCCTCCCTTTTCTCAGAAGGGGAACCTTCGGTTCAATGATGATGATGATGATGAATTTTATATATATATATATATATATATATATATATATATATATATATATATATATATATATATATATATATATATATACAGGGTAGTAGGTAACTCCATCGGAAAACTTTTGGAGGCGGTTCCTTATACGAAATGAAAGAAAAGTTCTAATAAACATAGGTCGAAAAACGTCTCCTTTCAGAGATATGAACTACCGAAAATTCGAAATATCACGTTTCAAAACATCCTGGCTTAGAAACTATAGAGCCAATCCCAAACGGTTTAAGGAATTACACAGGAACTGGTATACGCTCTATCTAAATATCCATGTTTCAGAATTCACCGGTACCAGCGAAACGAACGCACCATTAGTACTTAAAGCAGTATACCTATACTTCTTCCTTTTTACAGTTCCTTTCACCGATAACGGAAGATAGTAAAACATGGATATTTAGATAGAGAACATACTAGTTCCTGTGTAATTCCTTAAACCGCTTGGGATAGGTCCTATAGTTTCTAAGTTAGGGAGTTTTGAAAAATTATTTTTCGAATTTTCAATGGATCATAACTATGAAAGGAGGCATTTTTCGGCCCATGTTTATTAGAACTTTTTTCTTTCATTTCGTATAAGGAATCGCCTCCCAATATTTGTCTGTGGTGTACCACCTACCACCCTGTATATATATTGAATTATGGTAACTATTCAGGCGCACACCCGCAAATTTTTGTTGGAAAGTATCCAAGCTTTGGGGAACAGGTCCAATACTGCAAATCACTACGTCTATATGTATTGAACGTGTGTTATTCTGCACCCTAAAAGACGATCAGTAATTGTAAAATACTTCCTCTTATATATATATATTTTTAAAAATGATAGAACTAGATTGTTTCTATAAGAGGAAGAGTACAGATCAAATTTTCGTGCTATCAATCATTTCCCTATTACACAAATATAGTTTTATTGAGAAAGTGTTCAAAGGTATGTTGACTTAGAAAGTTTTGGGGAGATGTATTTTTTAACTTTTACGAAAATTTACAATTTCTGTCACAAATTTCAACCTAGAGACTTCATATTTTTAGAGAAGGGACTTTATAACCTATCGAAGGCAACAACCCGTACTGAATCTTTATTTAGAATTTTCTTCATTATTAAAACAGTTCCATTGTTAAAGGTTTGGATATCCATTTCAACAATCAAGTTATTTCAACAAAAATTCTAAATAAAAAATCGGCACGGATTATTGCCTTCGATAGGTTATGAAGTTCCTTCTCTAAAAATTTGTAATCAGTAGGGTGAAATTTGTAAGAAAAATCGTGAATGTTCGTGAAAGGTGAAAAATGCATGAGAGAGATACGAAGATTGTAGTGACATCTATCGGTAAAACTTGTCCCTTTAAACCAACCCTAAACGTTTCACGAGTCTTTTTCCATAAGTATTTGTTTGACGATTTACAAAATGTGGTATTCTCTGTGTTCAGAGCTGGGGACTCCGATTCGATTCCCGGTGTGAGTTTACATGCCTCAGATACCACGTTAAGCTGTATGTCATTTGCGTCAGGGTTGATACATTCCAAACCGATCAATCGTTCCATAATCTCTGCTTTGTAAAAATGCATCAAGCTTCGTTTTCACTTGAATCCGCAAAACAGCCTTACTTAATTTAATCATAGTAAAGTTAATTGATGCTTTATCCTAAATTTCAGAATATATGTTCCTTACATGCTTAAACATTTTTAAAACGTATTAAGCAGTTCAGTGAGATATAAGAATTTTCCAATCCGTAAGTTTACTTATTACTTACTGGTGAGTCGTGACATCGTTTAAGTATACAAATATTGCAGGTGAATTACACCTAGCGCAAATATACAAGCGTCTGTCAAACTCGTAAATCAAAATGAAATTCAACTTTAAAATCACATAGTCATAACCTTCCACTCATACCAGATGGTTTCACTAACACTTCTATAACCAATTAATCCAGCTTTTGAGTATTCTTTAAAGAGCGGTCAACGATATGTTTGTAAAGAGCAGCCTGTCCAAGACATAGTATATAATGACTGACAAATGACAAAATAGCTAGACATTCTAAATTTATATATAAATGATAATTTTACTGATAATTGTCTTATGGTAATCACGAGAATCAAACTGGCAATACTAATTGTTCAATAGAAATTTAATGATGGGCACAAAAACCAGTTTTTCGGTTTTCTGCAAAAAACGGTTCGTTTTTTACCAAAACCGGTTATCGGTTTTCACCGGATTTGGTTTCGGCTTTCTTCAAAACTGGTTCCGGGTTGTTTTTCCAAAATTTGTTCTATTTCTGACCAGAATAGTGTTTCGTTGCTCTCCGGAAACCGAATCCGTTTCCACAGAAATAGTTTTGTTTTCCAAACGTTTTCACCGAACCGGTTTTGGAGAAAACCGAAACCGTTTTGGTGAAAAACCTAACCGTTTTTTTAGAAAACCGAAACCGGTTTCGGTGAAAAACAAACCGGTTTTGAAGAAAATTTAAATGTCGGTTTTTCGGGTTTCGGTTTTTAGAAACCGGTTTCTGGTTTTTATAAAAACCGGTTTTGCCCATCCCTATTAGAAATGCAAAAACCTTTGTAATTATATCCAAACTGCAGAAGTACAAGTTTAAGTTACGACTCATATTTTTGTCGTTACAATGACAGCCAGCTCTACACCTACTTCCCAGCCCCATGCAATGTCTGAAATGAATTGCTTATCGCCTTGAAAAGGTCGATTCGTCGTTTGGAACTAAAGTAATTGAAGAATCAGTGGTGCCAAAGTTAAGATTTTAACATGGGAATGGTTGATTTTGCGTAACTAGTATTCGATGGCAAAAGAATGACTGAAAATCAACATAAGCAATACAATCAGAAATTGACTCGGTGAGTCAATCGCGTGAACATAAGACCACCACTAATATAATTTACTAAATCTCAGTGGACAAACTCTTCAGAATTGATGCTGAAAACATTCGCTATTTCCCTTATTATTTAAGTGACATCGGTGAATCAGGTGTTTTCTGCTCCAGTTAAACACATCGGGAATTTCTGAGATCACCACTCCACGTGGAACAAGCTTGTCATACAGGTTATCATACGCTATGTTTTCTGTCACAGCACAGAAGAAGAATCAACGCTGTGATGTCGAGCAAGCAGTCTGACCAATGCATAGAATCGTTCCTATTATATCAACCGAACGACTTGCAAATATTTTATTGAGAATCCTTCTGACATCAAAATCAAAATCAGTAAGTTTGAGGTTGGGCTGGAACTAGTGTCATAACAAATCTCGTCAGGGTTTGTTGGGCCTGCAATGAGTGAGCTATTTTGAAGATGAAACACATGAAGCTTGATCACCTTGCCAGAAGCCATAATAATGGGTCTCCTTTGAATCTATTTTTGATATATGGTAGGTCTACTGTGGTTGCTTCTGCGGGACCTCCTTCCCTCGGAGCCCCTTTCTGGCACCCTTGTTCTGTGGGCAATGAATGGTAACATCATTGAAATAAAACAAGTCAGCCTACTAAATGTTTCGATTTCAACGATGACATTGCACAAAAGATTTTAACAATTATCATGATTTATTGATTAGCGGATTCAGTGTCGTTTTCAATGGCTCTTTCGGACTATTTTTACATTCAAGGGGCCAATCAAAGCTGATTATCTCCAAGATATTGTGTATTTTACACAAGGCCGGTAGCCAGTCCAAAAATGTAGGAGGGGCGGCTGAAGTTAGGGGGGCAGATCCAACCATATTATAGTTCATTTGCAAGCCTACCGTGAAAATTTTAGAGGGGGCCCGCAAAAATTTAGGGGGCGGCCCCCTAGACCCCCTGGATACGGGCCTGTTGTACAAAATACGAGATGTTTTACTTATTTTAATGTTCAAATGATTTTAACGTAGCCCCCACTTCGATGTTATGATTTCGCAGCCTGCACAACAGGATAAAGAAACTAACAATTTTTGATGTTTTTCTATATATTTAAATTGTCTCATTTTTGAGACGTATTGAAATCCTTTTCAGTGTGGATGTTACGTACAGCTTAACAGTGTGGACCACTTACGCCATCTTTATTTTTATAAAGCCCATTGATTTAAAGGATAATGAACTTTCTGTTTTCTTTGAAATGAAATAGAACTTCAATGGTGTGATTTTACTGGTTATTTCTTTTATCTGATTGCTTCTTTAAGATTCTAGTGCTTTTTCAAAATAAATTTACGTAATACGAGTATTAAAACTAATTTAATTCAAGAGGATTTAATATCTATTACTTAAATTAAAATTTGATTATTAATTATTAAAATTATTTATAAGAAAATTTAATTTCCATTCAGTAAGCGACTTTTAAATATGTTTTAAAGAATAAATTAGTAGAACTAATCGTTTAAAATTAATTCCCGATATAGAGGAATAAGTTTAAAAACAAGATTACGCGGGTATTCTTCACCATAAACATCAAATCCAAGCGACACGAACTCCCACCAGGATCCAACCCACGATCTGTTTCCATTAATAATAATAATAATAATAATAATAATAATAATAATAATAATAATAATAATAATAATAATAATAATAATAATAATAATAATAATAATAATAATATCCATCATATAATCTCTCTCAAGTTAATGGGGCGAATTCAAGTTAATAAATATCAATACGAAAGACGAAAAAGAAAATGGAAAGGAAAAGAAATAAATATCGCCTATTTTGAAAGATGATTTTAATTGTTCTAGCTTTCCCAGAGTGGACGTTGCGTGAATAATGTGTTTACGACTTTTGTTGTGTTTCCAGAAACAATGCAGATGACGTTGTACGCTTGACCTTGTACAGTACATAATCACGTTTGAGACAGGTGTCATCATCCATTTTTAAGAAGCAGGCAATCAGCAGAACTTCAAAAGGAATCGTAGAAAGGGTCATTTGGAGACGGCAGACGAGAGGGAATAGTCGTCCCTACAAAGTTTGAAAAATGAAATGAAATCTTTTAAGTTTTACGTCCCACGGCTATGCCGGTTAGGCTGAAGGAGACGGTGATTATGAGAGATGAGTGAAATGGTAGAATGAAGAAAGTGGGAGGAAACGGGAGAACCCCGAGAAAACCCTCGAGCACGGAGTTTGTCCACCACAACGTCCACACGGCGCGAGCTGGGATCGAACCAGGGACCCCAAGCACCGGAGGTGAACGCTCTACCACTTAGCCACCGCGCCCCCCTACAAAGTTTGAGAAATACATGCTTTTTTAATAAGTTGTATAGTAATATACTATAAAAGTAACCAAGAAAGTTTTGTCGCTCGTTCACCCACCACCTTCAAACATCGATATGTCACCTAAGACGTACCTGGAAAATAAAAAATAGTCCCCATCAGCATCGACAACTTCCTACCATTGTTCTGGAAGACTATGGATTCCATCGCGGTAGAACTTGGTGAGCCCTGAAGCGAAGAAAGTATCAAGTGTATTTTGCACTTCTACTAGGAATTCGAACTGGCGTTCTCTAAGGTGATAATCAGACTGTGCAATGTCCGAGGAGTATGGCGGATGCAATAGTGTTTCCCATCGAAGGTGTGGAATGATGTTCCGGGTTATCCTAGCCACGTGGCGCTTAACTTTGTCCCGTAACAGGAGGATCCCTTTGCGATTCAGAAGTGCTGGCTCCAGAGTTGAGTTTTTCTTGAACACTGCTCAACAGCTGACAGTACACAGTTGCATTAATGCTCTGACCAGCTGGTAGCATTTCCCGATGTACGATGCCGCGAGAAGTCCACGAAACACACAGGATAACCTTCTTCTGGTGTAGTACTAGTTTCGGCTGTTCTGAAACCCGTTCATGAAATGCTAACCAATAATGACGGCACCGTTGACCTTCGTACACGACCCACTTCTACTCTATCCAAGATAGATTTGCAGTGCGTTGTAGTGCCTCTGCTTATCCGCAACTCTTTACTATAAAGGTAACCAAAAAAGTTCTGTCCCTTTTTCACCTACCACCTTCGAACATCAATATATCACTTAAGACGTACCTAAAAGATCAAAAATAGTCCACATCAACATCGACGACCTTCTGCCAACATTCTGGAAGACCATGGATTCCATTGCGGTAGAAATTGGTGGGCCGTGGAGCGAAGAAGGTATAAAGTGCATTTTGCAACTCTATTAGGGATTTGAACTAGAGTCCTCCAAGGTTTTTGTTCAAGGAATGGAACAGATGATAATCGAACGGAGAGTATGGCAGATGCAATATTGTTTCCCATCCAAGGCATAGAATGGTGTCCCGGGTTATCCTAGCCACGTGGGGCTTGGCGTTGTCCTGTAACAGGAGGACTCCTTTACGATTCATAAGTGCTGGCTCCAAAGTTCTGAGTTTTTCTTGAAAAAGGATCAACCGCTGACAGTACACAATTGCATTGATTCTCTGACCAGCTGGTAGCAGTTCGCGATGCACGATGCTATGAGCAGTCCACCAAACATATAGGAGAACCTTCTTCTAATGCAGTACTGGTTTCGGCTGTTTTGGAACCGCTTCATGGGATGCTAACCAATGATGACGGCTCCGTGGAGCTTCTTACAAGACCCACTTCTCATGACATGTCAACACCCTGTCCAGAAATGGCTCCTTCCTCAGACAAGACAGCAAAGAAACACAGGTGTATGCTCGCGTTACCTTCTGGCCCGGAGTAAAATCATTTGAAATCGATCAACCCAACGTGTAGTGCTTCCCAAGTTGATGGAGGTGCTGCCAAATGGTTTATCTACTCACACTGAATTGTAGTCCCAGTTCCTCACATGTTTGTCTACTGTCCGCCTCAATTGCTGCCTGAGCATCTTTATTTTGTACATATGTTGGTCTTCTGGTACAAGGTGCGTTTTTGAGAGTTTCGTCACTGTCTTTAAACTTCTTAAACTACCGCTGCACTGTCCGCGTAGTCACGACACCCTCACCAAAGACCTATTATATTTTCCGTCCCTTCAGCGGCGCTTGACCCCCTCCCCTTATGACGCTGTGTGGAGGTCCCATGTTCACTCTATCCTTACGCAAGCTCACTGTGTAACTGAACTGCCACAACCAGCTATAGTGCTGCCAAAATGTCTTGAGCCGTGGGAAAAATGTGAACTAAAGTTCTCACCCTCGCGTTGAGCCAATAAGGGTTCAGCTGTTTCTAAGCAAGAGAGCCTTAGAGACAGAGAGTGGAATTCCTTCAGTCGATAGCAGCGCCTGGAATGGAAGACTAGGTGTCAAGTCAATATGGTATATCTTTAGTATGTTGGATATACCCACACCAACAACTGACCTTCGCCTTATCTCTATTCGCATTCAACTTACGGTATGAGGGCTAATTGGACACAGATCTCCAGAAAAAAAACTACAGAACTTTCTTGGTCACCTTTATATATAGCTACATCATGTCTGAGCTGTCTTTTCATTCGCCTAGCGCACACGCCATTATCTGTATCCCACCACACTTTATAGATCACATCAATTGGTATGGGATGCTTCAGTAAAACATTTACGTTACCTAAAATTCTTACCAAAGTGGTAAATCTTAAATATATTTCTTTTCTAAAATAAATAAATAAAAATATATATGTACCTATAGACGCAAATTGCTTAATTCAAATTTTGGATTTGTCTTAAGTAAAACTTTTTGGAAAATTTTAAGAAAGCAATGTAAATAATAAATTAATTATGCCAATATCTAACAGATACGCTGAAAATGTATGTCTTTAATGTATATAATATTCCAGTGAACATTTTAGCTCCTTCGTGGCTAAGCGGTTAGCGTACGCACCTTTGGCGTGGGAGACCCGGGTTCAATTCCCGGCGGGAGCTCATGTGGTTCGGATTCCACGTTAATCAGTAGGTCCACGTCTCATATAGCCTCGCTGCTGAAAGGGACGCTAAACTAAAATCAATCAATCAATCAATCCAATGAACATTTTGTACAAAATGTTCATTGTTATTTTTTGTTATGAATAAAAGAAAATAGTCGAAATCCATAATAAAAATTAAATTTTTCTGCTTCAGATGAAAAAGTCTTCTCACATTGAACTACTCAAACACGAAAAATAAGTAGATACATGAATAAAAAGAGAAAGTAGAGAAACAAAATAGAAATTAAATGTCTTAGCTTTATAACGGTTAATATTTAATGAAGTAAGCTAGGGTTCAGTGGTTCAGATGTAGACTACTCACCTCTGGTGCGAAGGATCACTGGTTCGGTCACAGGTGAAATGAGTTTGTGATTTATAACATCGTGTCCGTAAGTTTTTTTATGAGGTTCTCCCCCCCGCATTTTCATTCTACCGGTTTCTTTCCCATACATTCACATTCATTAACCCTTTGGGGATCCTATGGTACAATTTTGTACCATACGCGTTTTTCATGGTACATTGCGTTATTTCTCTTCTATTTGAGCTTTTTCGTCCGGATTTTTTTTTTTTTTTGTTTTCCGCGTTCATAGGCCTTGTAGAAGACATTACGTATGGTTTCAGACCGTCCTGCGTCCAGACATAGGAGGTGATAACGTCATAAGTCAAAAATTCCTTTTCTCATTTTCTAAGCCTATGTTCAATATTTTTTGGCGGGCTTATTTTTCTACGTAGAAGATTGAAATTTTGCACAAACATTCAGTCCACCGAGTAGTATTTACCGGATTTTTTGTTCCGATGTCAGTGCTAAAACAGGGGGGGAACCAGAGGGGCAAAGGGGTAAAAAAGGGATTTTTACCCCCAAAATCCCGTTTTTCGTCATTTTCCCGCCTTACATACATGATGGGGACACGTGAGTCATACCGTCCGAAAGGCAGTTCCATTCTGAAGAGAACGACGGTCGAATTATTATTCTAGGATAATTAGGGCCGTCTCAGTGAATTTTTATCCAAATATACTTCTGTATAGGGTAAAAGTGGGGCATGGTAGGGAAATTTTTTCTGACGGGCCTATTTTTTCACGTATAAGATTGAAATTTTGCACAAACATTCAGTCCACCGAGTAGTATTTACCAGAAGTTTTTTTTCCGATTTCTGCGTAAAAACAGGGGGGTTTCAGAGGGGCAAAAGTTGAAAAAAGGGATTTTTAAACCCAAAAATCCCTTTCTTCGGGATTTTCTCCCTTTACATACATGATAGAGACACGTGAGTCATACCGTCTGAAAGGCAGTTCTGTTCTAAAGAGAATGATGGGCGAAACATGACCCTAGGGTAATTAGGGATGTCTCAGGAAATTTTTTCCCTGAGATCATGGTGTTTTGGGGTCGTTTTGGGCATGGTGGGAATTCCTGATAAAATTTCTCCCGCACTTACTATTCAAGATAGAAACTTGAAATTTGGTACACACATTTAGTTTACCAAGTACTATTCATCAGATTTTTTGGAGGTCTCTACGTTCACACAGGGGGGGGGCAGGGGGGCCCAAAGTTGGACAAAAAAAAATTTCCCCATCAAAATTTTCCCTTTGACATCAATTTTCCCTCTCCTGGTATATGGTATGGGGATGGAAGTGATACCATTTGAAAGCCTGCTCTATTCTGAAGAGAATGAGGTATGAACCATGATCCTAGGATAAATAGTGACGATACAGTACCTGCTTGACTGAAAGTCTAAAAAATAGCCCAAAAAGCCAGGATCCGGAAAGGGTTAAGCACGCGTCTCCTTTAGTCTACAGGGCATAATCGTGGGTCCTAAAACTAGAAAACAAGCTATCAATATAATCAATGTCTTCTAGATAGTTTTTCATTTCTTCTGATAACGTATCCCATAGTTAAGACCTTTATTTCCATATTTATTAAGCGAATTCAAGGACTGCCATGAGGCCATTTTACGCTAGGACGGAAGGAGCATGTTTAGGAACAATGTTGCACAGATCATACGTTTGAAGATATCATTAAAGTTTAATGTGATGAGATGGCTGGCCCAAGGGCGCCGATCCTGGGAGGGCGTGGGGGCCCAGGCCCGTCCAAAAGCTCATGTCGGTCCCCATGTATTTTTATGAATATATATTTTTATATGTATTTTTATTGTTTTTAGTATTTTTTTGTGAAAATACGAACCCACTTCTGAATGTCCCGCCCCCCAAAGTTACAGAGAAATCGGCGTCCTTGGGCTGGCCACAGGATTCAATCCTGATACATATCGTTTACGAAGTGAGGACACTAGTTGTTGCTCCAAACTCACCTGATTGAGTTATACTTTCTTACGGAATTTCTCTTCAGTCTACCCACCTATCCAATTTTATTGTTAATACACGAAATCAAATAAAAGTAAAACAGAATCAATTCGAGAATACGTCAAGCACAAAGAATCACTAGTTTTGTAGAAACTCGCGTTACTTTAGCCTGATCTTTGTATATGCTCGTATTTATTGTTCATTGTCGTGATAAAATCATAATTACCAAAAGATACTAACTGTAAGAAAACAATAGCTTATATAAAATTTAACCTTGTGCTGTTACTACAATAACAAACTCTAATAAATGTCGTTCGCATTGCGGAAAAAAAAAAAGCTATCGTCTTTGTGTCGGAGATATTCGTTTGTTAGCAATAGAGTGCGATTCTCATACGAAATGTACTTTCAACATAATGTAACAAGAAATCCTGTCAAGCCCCCGTTGTCTTTCAACAATCCGTCATGAGATGTTCTCATTTCCCTTTAATTGCAAAGTGCATTGCGTGCGAACAAACATGGTACTCCTAATATGATTTATTCTCTTATTAACACGATGTTTATAGAACAAAATTTGAAGTGCTGGATTAAGTTGAGCCTTTTATGATGAATAAATGTATCATGAAAGATGTGTTAGAGAGTATAGTGCAGGAAAGAGAGGTAGTGGGCGAAGGAGGCTACAATTGGGTGGACGATATCAAAACCAAAAGAAAAAAAAATCGTGTGTGAAGACAAAGAGGTTAACGAAGACCGTGGGGCATGAAGCTTCTCAACTGCGGAAATTGACCTTTCAATAATGACAGAATACCTATGATGATCATGAGCGGCGTATTTACAATTTTGTTTCGGGGGGGGGGGGGCTTTGCTAACTTTATTCCTAGAAATGTGGAAATTCTGCAAAATATTTAATTTAGTTTACAATAGTAAATAAAATTTCGGAGGGCCTAAGCACGGAACCCCCTTAAATACGCTACTGATAATGATGATCTATGATGAATTATAATATATTTTCATAGCATATAAATATAGTCTAAGTAATTTTCATGTAACTTAGGTTCATTCAATATTAATCTACAGAGTGTTCCATAAATTTAGAGCTAAAGAGAAAATGTCCAATTCACAAATAGTATTCAGTACTGCTGACTTCGATTATTATTCAAAGTTGGAGGAGTCTCTAAAATCCCTAATGATACGGCGGGATTGATTTGAGCACAGCAGGTCACTAGAAGCTCCTAAACATTTACGCATCGAGTTTCTCACCGTATACATGAGCTTCGCGTATGAAAATAGTGGGTGACAAATCTGTACTATTGCAGAGCGGTACTGAGGATAATGTTGAGGGAGTCCTTTTTATGAAGTCCTAAAAAGTCTGTTAGGAAGGCCAGTCGTGAACTCACAATGCCAATGGTGACGTTTGGAAAGTCTTAAAAAGACGCTTACATATGCGTCCCTGGCGCTTATAAATGTTATAAGCTTTAAATCCTACTGACTACGTTACACTGTAAAAAATGAGGTGTTGAAACAACACAAAATGACTACCACTTTAGCGTGTTACTTGTGTGTTAATTCAGCACCAAGCACATCGCCTTCCGAGCATATCAGAAATAACTAGTTACTACCTGAGAGAATTTGCGAAATATCTTTGGCTCTTATGCCAAGTAACGAATAATGTTCTATGTTTTCTGTAATCGGTCATAATAATATTGTTGTAAACCTGTGAATCGTCTGATAACAGTTACATAGGCAACAGTTCTGCCATCTTATGTTCATATATGCTAAGACACAAGAACAGATAAACAAAACAGATGGAAGCACTGCTACCTGTGTAACTGTTGTCAGATGATTCACAGATTTACAACAATATTATTGTGACCGATTACAGAAAACATAGAATGTCATTAGTTATTTGCCATAAATGCGAAATATGTTTCGCAAAGCTTTGCTCATACCAAACAATAAAAAACAATGTAAATACTCACAGCCAGTAACGAGGTATTTCTGATATGCTCTGAAGTCGATGTGCTTGGTGTTGAATTAACACACAAGTAACACGTTAAGGTGGTAGTCATTTTGTGTTTTTTCAACACCTCATTTTTTGCTGTGTATGCACTTCAACTTCGCAATGAAAATGTTGCAGCAAGCTCCTCACTCCTCTACATTCTCCTCGCTGGAAATGAGTTTCTATCATGTTACTTTGATTAAAATGCGTATCCTAAGGGGCGTAAAAATTTATGCAAAGATTTAGATAAGTTCCTAACGATCCTGTAAAGTTAAGAAGATAAAACTTTTTATATGAATTCCTTATTAAAAATAAGTGTCTAAGCATTTTTGACAATTTCCGTTTTAAGAATGCTCTGGACGGGAGGACATTTTCTATAATTCTTTAAAAGTGACATTGAAAGCAACGTTATTGGTTGTTTGTGATCACATCTTGGGAAAACGGTTGAACAATTTGAAATGAATTTTGAGACATAGCTAGTACTTACCTCAAGCTGGGATCTCATCATTCCACTATAATTCAAGGGCGTATACTAAGAAGTAGAGGGGATTCAAAATTTATATACAAAATACAGTATCTCACAAACTCGTCAATGTAGGAAGAAGGTGAAACTCTGTATATAAACTCCTCATTTAACATGTGTTTCACCGTCTTTAAAAAGTTCAGTTTTAAGTACGGATGGGGACATTTTCTATAATTTATCTCGACGTTCTCTGTCGTTGACCCGTTTAAAATGAATTCTGAAACACACTTAGTATCTACCTCAAGCTGAGATTTTATCATGCTACTATGATTAAAGGACGTATCATAAGGGAATAGAGTATCTAATTGCTTTTCACCATTACACTTCCATTAAAATGATTCTAAGGGAGGTTCAAATACAGTATACAAAATAAACAGTACTGGAATTCGTGTACGGATGGTGCTTACGTCCAATGTGATATAAGTTGGGAATGTCGCATGTGTGCTAAGTTCTGTATGGACCAGCGTAATATGCAGTTGGCGTGAAGATAATGTTATTCCCAATAAAGGAAAAGGTCTTTGTTGTTAAAGATTACTTTTCTTCATACGGTGTGGGGCATAGTCTCACTGCAGGAGATGGGACCGCACGTCTACTGCATTGCTCTGGAGTGTTAACTATGGCATATGAAGATGAAGATTTAATCAGCAACATATGGTTCAGTAATGAAAGCCATATATACTTTGATCGCCACATCAATCGACAGTTATTATTGACCCATTCTTACATGATTTGTGCGGTTTTTGCCGCACCAAAAATCTGTCGTTACAACAATGGATGCAGCAAGACGGAACTACAGCCCACACTACAAGTGAGTCTTTTGGGGACCGGGGTGGCTCAGTGGTAGAGCGTTCACCTCCGGTGCTTGGGGTCCCTGGTTCGATCCAAGCTTGCGCCGTGTAGACTTTGTGGTGGACAAACACTGTGCTCGTGGGTTTTCTCTGGGTTTTCCCGTTTCCTCCCACTTTCTTCATTTCACTCATCTCTCATCATCACCGTCTTCTTTAGCCTAACCGGAATAATCGTGGGACGTAAAACTTAAAGACTTCATTTCATTTTTTTTAAGTGAGTCACTTACCCTTCTGCTCACGAGTGTTTGATTTCCCGTGGAACGGATTTTCCATATCTTTCCCACTCCCTGACCTTACGGCTCCAGAGGCCTAAGGAAGAAATTTTCCGAACAAATAACCCTCTTCCACTATAGCGGAGTTAAGAGAGAAGATTCGTTTTTTTTTTTTTTTTTTTGGTGTGTGTGTGTGTGTTCCAGCAATCCGTGTTCAGTAACATATTCATCGATCTACAGAACCTCTGTGAAAAATGTGTGAGACGTAAAGGTCAAAATTTTGAACACATGATAACTGAATTCTCTTATAGTTACAATATATACTAGGTACTGAGTAACATTTAGTTGACAACCATTTGACAATATTTCTTATGCTTCATTATGTCGTACAACAAATAAAAAATAATAATAAATGTCAACGATATGAATTCAGTACTGTTTGTTTTGCCCCATACTGTATTTTCTATCAACCTACTCTCCCGGTGTGAAGAACGGGCATTTCAGCTAATATATAGAAATCTTTCTGGATGCTTCCACCGCCCTCCCCGTAGATCTGCAAGTGGTTGTAGTAAAATAAACGTTCTTGAAGAGTAAAATTAACTGTTTTCAATAATGAAAGGAAGAAAATATCAAGAAACTGACGAATTATTCTCTGATTATTTATTCGACTTCTCTTTTCACAAAGTCTGAGTTTCATCTTTTGAATTTGATCGAATTATTTTGAATAATATCGCTTGCTACAAAATACATTGGAAAGATGAGAGACACGTGGTGCCATCTTTTGGTGATAGTCGAGTTTTACACTTACCTTAACTGAAGACCATGTGGTTCAACAGGAAATTAAACACAGGCCTCTCACACAAGGAGGCAACGTTGTTTACTTAAGGTACGGCGAAAATGTTTTTGGTAGGAAATCTACATTTAATGTTTCGCAAAAATAAATAAATTCCAGTTATTTTAAAGAGTTCCTAGTAACGCCTATTTACGTTTATTATTTCTACATTTTTTTGTTACTGTGGAAAATATGAATGATGGAAAAAAAAATAATTACAGATCTCATCTCGTGAAATTTTATAGCAGCTGGCGCCAGGAGAATATGGTTATTGCGTTATTTCATGAATCATTGTCACTTTAGTCATTTATTACATCCGGGGATAAACATGTCAAATTGTCGCTTTAATTTACATATTTATAACAAGGAACTGTTTTTTTCTTTTTTTCACAATGCACAATACCGTAATAACCTTGTGTTTCAGCTTAAACACTTAATAACAAAATTAATAGTTTAATTTCGCAAAGTTAATTTTGAAAAATTAAAATATTTATTTTTTTACTTGTGTTGCATAAGACATTAAATTGAACTAAGTTCCAGAATATTTCGTAAACTTTCATTTAACTACAATACTATTATTCGTTCTGTTATGCCTCTTATAGGCTATGCAGGACGCAAGTTATACTATAATTTCTATTTCTTTGCAGTAGCATTATTTCAGATTTTGTAGGGAGAGCGAGGGTAAGATTGTCCACCGACATTAAGATTTTCGTTGTTTTTTTTATTGGTATATTGGTTCAATTTGGTACAATTTATTAGAGACCATATATATTTCTCAGTAGGGATACGCACGAGACAAGATTTGAGGCTGTCTCGTCTCGAAAATGTGCTGTAAAAGTGATGTATCGACTCGAAAAACGTATATTTTTCTATTGGAAGAGCTGTGTCTCGACTCGAATTTTCTCAGGAAAATTCTGTCTCGACTCGACTCGTGCGTATCCCTATTTCTCAGGCTCAAGGGGGGCAGTTGCCTTCCCATGCCCTTATCATATGACGCCTCTGTTTTAATATGGTCTTATAATTTCATTGAGTAATGTATTAATTTGTATCACTTAAAGGATTTCATTATAATGTTTGTTGATGCTAAATAATCTAAGCCAAAATTAAAAGTAACAACATTATTTTACCCTATGCTATTACTAGCTGCGATCCCCTTTCCTCACACAGAGAGGGTAAGATTTATGCAAAATATTTGAGTAAAAGAATAAGTAAAAAATAATGAAGAGTAATGCCTTATCCGTTGCCCATGTTCATTCCCGACCACTGACATGTCCTTTCTTACCAGTGACCTGTTAGCCCTCCCTTCCCCCCGCCATGTAAGCAAATTTGATCGGAATTGAGTAAGATCGTGTGATCGTCGTTTGATCGCGTTTGATCGCCACGCGTATTAACCTAATACAAGTGATTATGTAGGAGGGCTAACAGGTTAACCTGTTAGCCCTCCATGTAACCAAATTTGATCAGAATTGGATCAGATCGTTTGATCACGTTTGATCGCCACGGGGCTAACCTGTTACCCCCACTACATAATTACTTGTATTACGTCAATACGCGTGTCGATCAAACGATAATTGTTGGCGATCAAACGATGATCAACCGATCTGACCCAATTTCGATCAAATTTGGTTCCATGGGGGCCTAAGACCTAATGACCTTAATACAAAATTTAGTTATTTTCCCAATTTTTCCGGAAAAAAACGGTAAAAAACTTTTTTTTTTTTACGAGCAGGTTCAAAATTTCTGGAAATTTTACAAGACTACTCTTGAACCACCCACTCAATTTCGATCAAATTTTCAACATATATTACGTTCGGGCGTGGAATAATTTTTATAATTTAACTTTGACAGTGCAACGTAGGGAAGGGGAATATATAGGGGAGGGGAATAATTTTTTACACACACACACACACACATATACATACATACATACATACATATATATATATATATATATATATATATATATATATATATATATATATATATATATATATATATATATGCATATGCATATGTATGCATGTATGTAAAAATTAAAAATGAAAGTGACTGTGACTTCATCACTTCTGAACCACCGGACCGATCTCGATCAAATTTTCAACCTAGATGAAGTTCGAACCTGATTTGTTTTTTGTTATATCACTTTGACGGTGTAACTTAAGGGAAGGGGAGGGGGAGACATTTAAAAAAGATTGAAAATGATCGATATTAGTGTCGAGTCTATAATTTTTTGGGTCGCTGTGATGATCAGTTACACTTCCGATGACGTTTAAATCCAAATTCAGCTCTACAACTTGGGGTAGGGGCGAGAGGGGTATATAAAATGATCAAAATGACCAACATTAGTGTCGAATTCATAGTTTTCGGGGTCGCTGAGATGAACAATGGCACTTCCGAGGCCGCGCCCTGCAACATGAGGATGGGAGGGGGATATTTAAAAATAATCGAAAATGACCGATATCAAAGAACGTTTTTAGTAAAGTAAAAAGTGAACTGACTAACGGGACACATTACCGGTGCTATTTTTTCTTAGTTTAACCCAGTGAAGCGGGTATTTGATGCTAGTAGAGGAATAAGATCAAAGATAGAACTTGTTCCTCAGACGCTAAATCCATAAGGCCAATTAATTGCTGTCTCTTACTGCTTTGGCTCTTGGACATTAATATTGAAACTGGAAGTGCTAATTGTTGTCTCTCATCTTCATTTACAATCGAGAAATAAAATCAGAGGTGAAACATATTTTTATGATAGTGAATTCATACGAGCGCGAAACACCTTGTCACTATTTATTTTCGTCTTGTCAATTACGCAGTCAGTGTTATAAGTGGAAATTGTAAATTTTCAGCATTTTTAATTTGAACAGATGACACAAGTCGACACAAAAATCAAATTCTTTGAACACAAAATCTGCGTCAAGAAAACGCTTCCCATATATCTCGATGAAAAGAAGTATTAAAAACCGGAAGTACTAGTAAATTTCAAACATTTCCTGTACGGTACTGTTGTGGGTGGTGTTGGTATGTTCTCTTCAGACGCTGAATCGGTTGCAAAAAAAAAAAAAAAAAAAAAGAAGCATACTTTAGCTATCTATTACCGTTTTTATTCTATGTAGACCACCTTATCTCTGAGCTGCATCGGGCAAGACGTTCCTTTAGACTAAACTGCAACGGACAGGATCGTTCTTAATGTACAAATTTTAAAACCTCTAAGCTGCTATAGGCAGGAGGACGAACTTAGGGTCTATAGAGGAAAACACTATTAGAAAAATTACTTATTTGTAATCTAGTGTATAAACTACATACTTTTTATAATAAAAAGATGAGAGAAAAACATGTGTACCATTACTCAAACCCATAGCTAGAGGGAGCTAGCGGGGCGATTGCTCCGGGCGCTGATTGCAAGAGGGCGCCGAACGAGCAAGAAGAAAGAAAAAAGTATTGGAAATGAGTAACGATGCGTCACCCCGAAAAGATATTGATGCCCTATTAAACAAATATTGTTGTTGGTTTGCAAAGAAATAGATTTGGTAAAAAATTTCTTGCTTGCTTCGCTCGCAACCCAAATGTTTTAATAAGAGTCACAACATGTTTTTACTTATTACTTAAAGGAAACTATGATTTGTTAATGATGATGTGATATACAAGGTGCCGAGTAATCATTTATAGGTATGCACCAGTGTTTTCAAAGTCAGAAACTGTCGAAATCTACAATACGTGTTCGGTGTTTTGATGGTGATGAGTTTGCTTAGTTAATCATGCTTTTCTACCCAATCGGATTAATCACGACGGCCAGAATGAAGATATAAAAATGAAAGGAGTGAAGAGACACGCAAGCTACAGTTTGCGCGGGAGTATTAAAAATGAAGGTAAACAAGGGGAATAATAATATTTTTTTTAACATAAAACAGTTGTTGAATAGGGACTTAAAGGGTCAGAACTTATCCCAACGAATTTCGTCTTTTCCAAAGACTGACCACTACCAGTGATTTTTTTTATTCCATTGACATATGAAATGCTTCCAATTTCAAGGAATTTATTGACATCATTTCTACACCAACCACTTATACCGCCAGAATATTTTTTGTACATCTAGTTCTGGATATTTTTATCTATCTATCTATCTATATACATACAAAACATATACACACATTATACATATATTTTTAATATGTTAATTAGTAATAAGTAACCTTAAATTCAGAACTTTCATTCATTAAGAAATTAAAGTAATTACTATAATTTCAAACACATGTCGTAGCCAAACTATATTTTGGATTTTAAATACAAACATTAAATACAAGTCGCAAAGAAGGCCCTTTTTGAATTTCCGCTACATTTCACAAAATATTGTTTACCGTAAAAGAATCGAAATTATAAATGCTATTTGTGTGGTCACATACAGAATAAAATTATTACAAAAGTTTACAATTATTACTGAAAATTAAGGCTGTCACCTATTTCGAACATTAAAAATAATAGTTTCTAATGTATTGAAATTGTATTTATTTTCCATAGTATGGAACATTGTAAATAGTTGTAAATTTCCATAACTGTTCTCCAAGTGTTCCTGTATGAAACCAAAGGTAGTTTTTTCAAGTTTAAGAGAAAGTCCAAAATAAGCCTCTTGAAATCTGCTCTTATTTGTAATAAATAAATAAATAAATAAAATAAATAAATAAATAAATAAAATAAATAAATAAATAAATAAAATAAATAAATAAATAAATAAATAAAATAAAAAACATAATGATCGCTTTTGGCTGTTGCTATGGTCTCTCCAAGAAGCTTGATAAAAATTCAACGTAACATAACAACAAGAAATGCTTCTCTTATATGTAAATAAAAATAGAAAAGCTTGGTAAGGTGAATGTAGGGGGCGCCGAATTCTGCTTCGCCCCGGGCGCTGTAATCATTAGCTACAGCTTTCCCGTTACTCTACTGAATACTACAATGTGAATCCAAAGAATTAATTTCTCTTCGCTCTTACTTTTCTATTGAAACTGAAAATGCCATTTCTGTTCCAATATTGCTTTGCAAAGAGGAAAAAACGGTAATTGATAACGAGAACTGATTTTTTAAAAATATGGATCCAATGTTATAAGAACAAGTTCTCTATTTACATCATTATTTCTATAATAAAACTGGAAACAGTAGATATCTGAGCGAAGAAGGTAATACAAAGCTAAAAATGTTTTTTTTTCGGACATGGATTTGGAATCTCAAAAATATACTTTATTTCAGTTCGTTTAATTCTATTGAAGCCGGAAGTGGTAAAAATCTACTAAGACTTCGAACCATGTTCAAGCACACAAAACGGAGCAGTTGGTAATTAATCGCATATAGAAAATATGTATATATTCATCAAGACACAAGACGTCTTATACTAATTCTAATGTTTCGTTCAAATTGAAAAAAGTCTCGGAAGTAATTTACAATACTTATTATGTAGTTGCTAGATCGTGGAGAAAGCCATTACATTTTGACATTTCATTTAGTCTCGGCACTTAAAGAAATCATTAAGCTCTGAGGAATTAACAAATGTTTCAGTAATATGCAACTAACTACAACTTACTAGATATTATTATTATTATTATTATTATTATTATTATTATTATTATTATTATTATTATTATTATTATTATTATTATTATTATTATTATTATTATTATTATTATTATAAAGATAAAATCATGTATTTAATTTTTATCTAAGTTATTTTAGAATTATTTCAAATAATCCACTCCAGAACTGACGAATCTGCAGTATGTTATGTTCCATTATAGTATCATTTATTTTTACGTGATCTCACTCCCACTAGAGTGTCTGTGTGGTGACTTAGCGTGTGTCACAAGTAACACGCATACCTTGGATTGGTCAGCTTTGGTTTAATGAACTGAACAAAACATTTAATATAGGTTAATTTTACTTTTTTTTTTTTTAGTTTCTTGAAAGTAGATTTTGTTGGTTAAAAACAAAATGACGTAAGAATTATTTTAGCTAAGGAATGAAAATGGAGAAATACGAAAACTTGTTCATTATGCCCTTACTGTTATGCAACCCAACGAACAATAAAGTATAAAAGGTAACATAACATTCCAGGCAAGCTAATAGCTCCGTTTCGCTTCGGGTTTCGAACATTAATATTGAAACTACCATAACAGACACTAAAAGTTCATTTCTATGAACCTAGAAAGTTGCAGAATCTCTCCAAGATTTTTACTTACATTACAAATATTCTATATGAGCCATGCCCCTGTAAATCCATCCTGTATTGGAGTTCTTGCTAAGCACGGCCCAACATGTTTCCGTGATTTTGTGCCGCGAATTATTTTGTCTGTAAGTGCTTCAGTATGATATTTGGCACCAAATCACCGTTGTACGTACTGTCACAATGGATGAGTCAACTAATTTAGTCACTTTCCCTTCGAATTTAAGTAAAAGTTCCAAAAGCCACATTTTCGGTTCCAAACAATACGTTTGCTAGGTAAAAAAAATACATATGCTGATATTCGACTCACTTTATCTATCTATCTATATCTATATCTATATCTATCTATCTATCTATCTATCTATCTATCTATCTATCTATCTATATATATATCTATATATATATATATATATATATATATATATATATATATATATATATATATATATATATATATATATATATATATATATATATATATATATATATATATATAGACAGATAGATATTAAAAACTCACGATCTCCTTCTAAGTAATTCTTCTGTTTTTTGAACATAGCATGTAATCTCAACTTTCGTATTTCTCAAGTAGCTATATTATTGCTTCAAGAATTAGTTTGCAAGGCAAATCAGATGTCTTTAATTAGACTGTGGGGTAGGCTTTGCATTCTAGGAAATTCTTCCTGTGTGTTCTTCATTTCGCTTCTGCGGATTGGAATTTTCTTTTGATTTTCCCTCTGGAATTTCCGTCCAATTAATGGAAAACGAGCACTAAACCAGCAATGTCAAATAAAAATGGCGGTCGAGTTGACAGAGAGTGCTTGAATCTATGAGCGATCGTTGGAGATATGACGTCGAAAGCTCTCGACGGAGAATAAGATCTGTGCACGGGATTTAGATCAGATTTCAAAACACAGAATAAGCATTATTGTGCCGTCAGACTTCTGTGCCGTTTCTGCAAATCGCTCATGTATACATAAGAGTAAGCAATCAATCCTCTTCTAACAAGCAAGATCAACCTAAAGAAAGCCGCGAAAGGAAATAATTTTCCATTTCTAGCTCTCGTATAATGCAAAAGTTTTGATTAAAGGAAAAATATTTTAGCTTCCGCTTTTAAATAATTTTAAAATTAGTTCGTTTTCACTCAATAACGTGTACGGAACCATGTTAATGAAGCAAAATCACATACGGTACATAGAGAAAAGCTGATTATATCAGTGTGTTCACTGTTGCAAACAGGTGCCTTCCATAAGTAGACACATGACGCACTAAATCTAGCTAGAAATGGCCAAACTACCCTAAAGATATAGCTTAGTTTATAGGTAACAGAATTTAAATTAAAAATAAGGTAAACGTTTCTAAACTTTTGTATACTAACTTAAAATATGCTATCTGCTGTACCTCATGATTTGAAATAAGCATTTCTATTATTATCACTTAAAATATTTAAAGTATGTTTTGCTCTGCCATTGACAAGAAGTACAAAAATATCTTTCTTTGTCTCCAATTCTTGCAGTAATACTGGGTAGATTTTGGTAGTATTATTGATTTAACATGTCATTAAAAGTATAGAGCCCAAGTTGAAAACACATTCGATGCAAATCAACATCGCAATAAACCTACACCTCGGGAGACAAATAGTTTCTGGAACTACGATTTACAGTGAGTGAGAATGATATATATAAACATAAACGTATCACAGAAAATTGCCATCATAGTTTGCCGGATTTTTAATGCAATGCTTCTCATCGGATACTTTCCAACATCCTGCAAACTGGTCGCCATTAATGTGTTGCCGAAACTGAGGTATGACATTTTATTTCCCCAAAACTGTTGCCCAATAAGCTGGCTGAAACACGTCATTAACGTCATTGAACGTCTGCTGTTTGTAATGTGCCATCACAGTTTAGGTATTATAAATTTTCGTTTTTTGGGACCAATACTTTCCGAACATACCGTGTATTGAAAATTTTTAACACATAATTTTTTGTTTACGTATTAAATCCGTTTGTTCTTTATTTAAACCAAAATTAACGTAGGAGATTAAGAATGACCTAGGAAAAATTATATTTCGGGGAATAATTTCTTTATTTATATAATATTTCATAGTGAATTTCTGTATATGGGCATCCCAAATGGATGATTATTGGAATTATACATCTTAATGCAATATAAAAATATAAATCAGTAATTGGAAGTCTGCATAACATACCCTGGGCCGGATTTCCCAATAGGCCCGGTAGGCCCAGGCCTATGGGCGCAAGCTCCCAGAGGGCGCACGGCCGAGAGAAAAAAATAAAAAAAATATCTAGAAATAAAAATAAATAGCCATAACTTAACATATTTTTTTGAACTGATTAAAGAAATCAGGCTAATTAAGCATTCTGATTTTCAAGTTCATTGGAATAAATAATTGTTGGTAAAGTTCATCAATCTTTTGTTAATACATTAACGGTATTTTGTTAAGCCCAGAACAAAGTAAATTCCTCAAAAAACTTGCAATGATAAAATTGCATCATGGTGTTTTAAGCAATTAACATATAGGCCTGATATAATTTTTTAATAAAGGTTTTTAGGAAAGTAACTTTAACCAGACTAGGGGGCGGAAAAAATTATTGGGCCTAGGGGCGCCAAAATGCTAAATCCGGCCCTGAACATACCTGAGAGTGCAGAGAATGAAAATGAAAGAAAAGTTACGAAAGTGCTCTCAGAGTTCTGGGCGACATCGATAAGATATTTAAAAAAAAAGTTAAAATATGACTTTTTGGTTTGGCGTGAATGGAGATAGAATCCGTGAACCTTAAATAGCAATCCTTAACAGTATATTTATAGAAAAGAAGTCTTATGAATAGTTCTCTTCTGAATGCTGTGGAAGTAAAACAAGAGAAGTAGGGAATGATTATAATTAATGTATAGTATTAAAGAATGTAATCCCTATGTGAAGATAAGGATGTTGAATGTCAATAGTAAGAAAAAACTGCAAAAGTTCTCAAATCATCTTATACTGACTGAGTGAGGAATCTTTGAAAAATATATTTAGGAAGAAAAATAGGATATAACAAGTTAGATACTGAAAAGTTTAAAGATGGTCAAGTAAAACTAAATTTGTTTGAAATTTCGAAGAAAAATGTATAAATTGAGAGAAAATAGATGCAGGAACTAACTAGTGTGAGAGTATTTTGAGCTTTGAGGATAAAAGTAGGGCATTACGAAAGTAGCACAAGAAAGAAACATGGGTTATAGAAGAAACTTTTGAGAACTGTGGGGAGAAGGTACGGAAGCAAAGTTGCACTGGAGAATATAAAATTGCACTGGAGAATATAAAATTGCACTGGAGAATATAAAATTGCACTGGAGAATATAAAATTGCACTGGAGAATATAAAATTGCACTGGAGAATATAAAATTGCACTGGAGAAAGTTGAATGTGAATTAAGAACGGAAATCGACAAAGGTGGGGAGGTGTACACTAGAGATATAGGTGACAAAAGAAAGGATAAAGAAATTTGAATAACTTAGGAGATGGAGGCAAATTCAATGAAAAAGAAATATATTAAGGAAAGATTACTGCACCAATATGGAAACTAAGACTGAAAATGAGTCTTTACGAGCGAAATGCAGCTTGAGATTATGAAAAGAATATATTGAGTTCTGAGTTGTATGACAACGAGAATAAACTAGGTTTTGGGCATTAAAAAACGGAAGTAAACGAGAATCGCAAGAAATATGCGGTACTAAGGGACAAGTTCATGAATATATATAGCGAAATGAACAAGTATATAAAATACTTACTGCTTGTTTTAAGGATATAGAAGAAGAAGAAAAAAAGAAATATTGGGAATTTCTAATCAAATAATGAGAGAGTCGTCATAAGGCTTCTTACAGAGAGTTCTGGCCAGGCGTCAGTCATCCCATCATGCCGATAAAGTTCAGGCCCCGAGACCAAGTAAGCCAGAGTAGGAAATGTAGATAGGGTATAGCACGCTGGGTTCATCTAGTGGTATGATAAACCTCGGTTCGCTGCTGAAAGTGTCCAGACAAAATCGGAGAATAAGACTGACAACAGCACGAATGCACGACGTACTAATAATATTCCTCTTATGAGCACTGGAGACGAGCAGGATCAAATGCTAGATAGTGAAGTGTGGGTCCTCTACGACGAATGAGAACACGATGAATTTTCTCTCTCATCTCAAGTTTACGTACACATACAGAACTATCTTTGTTTCTAAGATAGAAACTTCTCTCATCGCTGAATCACCCGGTGAAATCCCCCTTCGTTGATGTGCCCCTGGCCCTCATGTGTTACTGAATACCAATGTTCATATATGTGTAATCTTAAGGGATTCCAAAATATGGATATTTTTATAATAAAAGGTAGTATTCGTTACTTTCACCCTCACTTCCACCTTCAATTTTCAGTAGAATTTTCAAATATTCTTCCTTAGTGGTACCTTTCGTCACAAATCCTGTGTATATACTGTGTACATTTCAAGCTTCTGACACTAAGCAATTTGGCCTGGACGTAGATCAGAATGTCTTCTTTTATATATGGAGATTGTCCAGCATCAGAATGTTAACTCTATAGCTTTGGCAGGAGACAATGTTAAAGCAATCAAGCATGGGAAATGAATTCACAAGAAATGGAATTCGAGTTCTTTATAACAGAATACTCTCAGCATATACTACTTTATAAGACAAAAATTCAGTCTTAAAAGACGTAATCTTTATTTCCTTTACTTCTTAACAACTAAATAAATCCCAGAAAAAAAAATGAATTCCGAAAGTAGAAACAAATGTACCAAAACATGTTTTGCTTTCTCAAGTCAAAAGTAGTTTCAAATGTATTTGTGTATATTCTATCCACAAGAATGTACTACAGACAATAAACAAAGGCTTGTGTATGAACTACGCCGAGAGGATAAAGCTTGAATTAATCCTGTGATAACAGGTTGAAGAAGTGCTTAATGCTAAGAGCTTTCTAGTGTGAAAACTCTTTCTGCGGGGGAGACGACGAGGAACAACATTATCATCATCATCATCATGATCTTGGCTGGGAAATTCCAGCGGAGAACAACAACTCGACAAAGGTAGCTCGTGTTTACAGGAACAAACTTTGTATGCTTCTTTTTTTTTTTTCGGATTTTACTGGAAAGTTTTGATCCAGCTGAGCCGATAGCAAGAGAACGAACGCTTTACACTAGGGTTTCTCTCTTCCTGCTTATCTTCTGAGTCTCCTGGCAACAACTACTGTTCCTTTACAGTGAAACCATATCTTGCATCTTGGTGCTAAGTCTAGGCTAGCATCTTGCCCAAATATACCTATACCACGCAGCTACTAAACTGACGTTTGGTGTGAACCAATGGGGTTGCGATGCGATCTTTCCAGATCTCATATGAGAAGTTTGCGGATATTGCCACCAGAGGTCCTCATTCCAGTAACTATTTGGGCGCAGTCCTCTCAAATTTACCATCCCTTCTCCCACAAATAATAGAGTAGAACGGAATAGGTTATGGGAATGTTATTTATTACTATTAAGTTATCCATCACAGCTAACGTTCTTAATAAAGCATCGGGGCCAAGGTGAACCAGTGGTAGAGTGCTTACCTCTGATGTGTGAGGTTCCTAGTTCGATCCCAGCCAAGTAAATTTGTGGTGGACAACATCGTGCCCGTGGATTTTATCAGGGTACTCCCACTCTCTCATTCCATCGATTCTTCTATAACCATTCACTTGGTTTAAGAGGCCTCATCACTGCGAAATTAAAATACCGCTAAGTTTACAATAATTATGTGATATCTTCAAATAGATAAAAGATAATCGAAAAGTGGAACAAGACCTCCCTAGACAATATTATTTTGCGTGAGATACCGTTATCATGACTCATTTATCTGCTTTCGATTTCCAGCCATTTAGAAAATGGGCATTTATTTTCGCGTTTCTAAATAACTGCAAACGGAAAGCTACTAGGTGACTCGTGATAACGGTACGTCATGCAAAATAACATCGTCTAGGGAGGTCTTGATCCACTTTTCGATTATCTTTTATCTATTTGAAGATAACACATAATTACTGTAAAATTAGCAGTATTTTAATTTCGCAGTGATAGGGGCTCTTAATCATCGCCTCCTTTAGCTTACAGGGCATAATCGTGGGACGTTAAACTCAATGATTTCATTTCATTTCATTTAGAAAGCATCATTATAATATAATCAAAGTTCGATTATGCTATTTTCAACGTCCTTCCCTTCCCCCCCCCCAAAAAAAAAACCTAATGGGCAAAACTTACGCTGTAAAAAAAAAAAAAAAAAAAACTCGTCTATAGAGAATCCTGATTGCAACATATGAACAAGGTTCTCGTCTCATTATTATTATTTTGTTTCACTTTACTTCTAAATGACCGTAAACAAAACCACATCGCGCTGGTTTACAGCTCAGTTATTGACGTACAGTATGTACTCTTCTGCAAAATTGTTCGCAACTGCAAGTATAATTTTACCGTAAAACAATCATATGAAACTAATATATTACAATGAAGAGCTACAAGAAGATAGAAATTAAGTAATTCAAACACTCTTACCCGTACAAATAATTTTCTGCTGCGTATTCGGTAAATGGCTCAACCTGTTCCAAAAACATTGTATTATATTTGCCCTTCCCTTTAGAAGTATTAGAGTGAAATATCACTAATCAATAAGGGGTTTGAACATAGAGGGATAAAAATATTTCTGTTTATTTCCGTTTAAAACTAAGAAGAAACTTGGAATAAGAACGAACAGCATGTCGCTAGAAGCAGATTAATCGGCTGAACCCCTTGCATAATAATTGTGTTTTTTCGTCTTCTTAAGAATGGTTCAACCACTGTCTTTTACAGTCCTATCTTAATGAATATAATGACACACTAAAGTATGGGACACACTCAGTAGCGTGTGGATTAGGCGGGAAAAAAACGACGAAGGCTGCGATGCGACGTTGCCGTGTAGTAAAAGGGTGTGGCTAAGCAGAGGCGAGTGAATGATGAGTCGCTGGTTTCGTGCATAATCTGACCTGAATATATAGAAAGACGTGGCAACATCGCAGCCCTCTCATTCGCTAACAGTGTTTAAAGGAAACTCGGAGCGCCGCCTACAAACGCCATAAACGTTGTTTCTTAGCATAGCTCACGCCTTTGTTGTGTAGGATATTTCTGTTCCATATTAGTTCATAAACTTCCAGTAGGAAAAGGTAAGAGTGAGGGCAATTCTACAATATTATTGACAGTTAATATTTAAAAAAAGTTCAAAGATGAGACGTTCAGTGCAGAAGGGAATCAAATCCATTTTTTTTCTCATTTCCGACGTGATTCATCTGAGACCTTTCAGAGCTTAAAGGATTCATGTCCAGAAATTGCAAAGAACTCTTATGATGTTAGGAAAAAAGTGTCAAGTTTCAATGTAGTTATTCGAACAGTACAAACTTTATGTTCCTTTCCCTGACAACTCTGTTGATTGGACTTGACTTCCTTGTGCTCTGAACGCCCTCTACACCAATCGATAGAAGTTGTTGCGCCGAACAAAATTATATGCGTTAGTGTATCAATTCACAACATAGTTTCAAAAATTGAATGGAAAGGAAGTTTTAAAAAAAACCTAAAAACTGACGCTGTACGAAATTTGTGTCACTTATTGAAGTGAAACTCATACCGAGATATACCAATAATAAGTTTTTTACTACGACTGTAGCAAGTACACGGTGTAGTTGATCAGATATAGTCTGAAATTATTATTAAATCTGATTTTTTAATTTCTCTTTAATGACAAGCATGCGCCATTACGCACACTGCTTTGCGTCGGAAGTACGTGTTTTGTACGAGGGACATTTTTAAAGTGAGGTCCGTTTTATAATAATAATAATAATAATAATAATAATAATAATAATAATAATAATAATAATAATAATAATAATAATAATAATAATAATAACAAGATCTATTAAACATTTCGAATATGTTACATTTTTAGAAGATTCTGCATTGATCATGAAACATTTGTCGTATCGAGAGACAACTTTTTCACAGACCCATGCCATAAAAGCTTTCCGCCTGAGAGCCCAATTCATCCTAAACAATTTTGTAGGGAACAGAGCGGGAACCTCCTGGAAAATTCTCTGGCACCATAGAATTGGCGAATTATCTAGTTTCACGAACTTTTGTCTCTAATGCACACACAAAATCGTTATTGGTTACAATGGGCGATCCCAATCGTGGTTCATCACGAACATTCTCACGCCCTTCCATAAACAGTCTCACCCTCTTGCGAACTTTGATATCACTCATGGCGTTTGCTTTACAGATTTGGTGATCAATTTCTGCCGGTATCACTGTTCTTGCAGCCAGGAATCGAATTACAGATCTTTTTTCACAGGCGGCAGGCCGCTCGATCTTCTTGAACTTTCCCATCACATACCAAAAAATTCCACCCTATCGTCGTTATTCCAAATGGCGTCTCTTTATATTCAAAGGGCGACGGAACACAGCGCACTTATGCAAAATTACATACGCTCGCGCTTTATCAACATATTGCCAAACGGATCTTACTTTAAAAATGATCCTTGTATACAGAGTGCTTCAAAACACTGACAGCGTTTGGCAGGTGATTCCTAACACCAAGATAACACAAAAAGTATAGACCAACCGGGGTGCACAAATGCTTCTTTCGGAGTTATAGGCTGCCGAAAATGATCTTTAAAGGACCATAGCTCCAAAATTATGGGACCTACAGTACTTCCTCAACAATTTTTATAAAGGGAGTTGGTGAGTACTTCAAATTATAATATGCCCGTAGCCAAACTCCCTGTATAAACATTGTTGCGTGAGTACTTTAGGATTCTTAAACATGGATTTTTGGACAGCGCACATATTAGTTCCTAAGTGAAGTCTTGGCCCGACTACGATAGGTCCTATAGTTTTGGAGCTATGGACCTTCAAAGTTCATTTTTTCATATTTTCGGCAGCTGTAACTCCGAAAGGAAGCATTTCTGCACCCAGGTTGGTCTATACTTTTCGTCTTATCTTGGTGTCAGGAATCACCTACCAGACGTTGTCGGTGTTGTTTTGAAACACCCTGTAGTGTTATTTTCGTATAAAATACAAGTTTATCCTTCCTCTCCTTCCCAATTTCCAATACAGAAGAGGTGTTCAACCTTTTCAGGTTTGAGAGCTACTTTTCATGGAAACATTTGTGACAAACTTCCTTTGACAAGGTTTTTTTTTTTTTTTCGATATTGGTGATTTGCCAGTGTGTGTGTGTGTGTGTGTGTGTTTGTTTGTTTGTTTGTTTGTTTGTTTTTAAAACGAGGAAGCATTTCTATCAAAGATATTTATCAATTATTTCATTATCTTTCGCGGTAGCGTCATGCTACTTCTTTTGTACATTAATTCAACTGGACTTGGAACATTTCATTAAAATAATGAACATAAGAGATGGAATCTTTAAAACAAGATAGTCCAGAAAACCTTTGCATGATTTAGAAAAATCCAGAGCTTGTGTTAATCCTTAAAATGATAAGGTGAGTCCATTGGACACATCTCGGAAAATATAACACGAGTGCAACGGACTCATATACTTGAACATATTTTATCTCTCGTGTACGTTTTTCTTTACTATAATCGAAGAAATCAAGGTAATAAACACACAGTTCTTGATGCATGTGGAAAGTTAATTACATAAAAATAGGCCTAAAATTCAAAATGGTACAGGAAAAACAAGTTGGGTTCAATGGACTCACTTCATTTTCTGCTGAAAAAAAGTCTTATCATTTTAAGGGTTAAATTGGTGTTTGCACAATCACGAATCTGGAGTGTGGCAACGCTGCGTTGCTATTGGTTTCTCAAGTGGGCGAATGCAAGCTTCTCGTCTCGAGCGACAAGGCGATGCGACTCCCTGGAAATGTTATATTACACTGAGAAGTAGCTGGTATATACCACTGGTATTCTTCAGCTCAACTACCATTGTTTTCCCGTGTTTTTTTTTTTCTTTTTTGTAAGATTCTCGGAAGAAGGAAGATCGACTGATTCTTTTCCAGCTCCAAACGTTTATTTGTAGTTCGAGTTTTTTTCTTTCTTTCTTTCCATACTAATAAAAGGATTTAACCACAAACATTCAGTGCTGCCATTTGTTATCTGTCTCCCACGTAAACCATCAGGATTAATATCGGTCTAATATTACACTGCAGGCGTAAATAACAAGCTATTTTTAGATGAAAATGAAATAGGGAGGAAATTGCAGGACTCAAGGTGTAGTTTCTCGAGCAAAACTGATATTTTGTCTTATAAATATGTAATACGTAACCAGGAAATTGGAACTTCTGTTTAAGTTCTTGGAATAATATTAGATAGAATTATTATTATTATTATTATTATTATTATTATTATTATTATTATTATTATTATTATTATTATTATTATTATTATTATTATTATTTCAACAACATTTACAGGTAATCATATCTAAAGGTAGGAAAAATTCAATGCTGTCACACACACATCTATGCTGTTCGCGATGCGGATTTTCTTTTGCCCACACGTGGCAATTGTGACATTTAAAGATGCCATTGAGTAGGGCGCCTCGTCAGTGAGAGTATCATGAGGTGAAACGCAGGATTATCTTCACAGAGCTGAAGGAACCACTGAACGGAAGTTAACACGTGGTTCATTTACCAATGCTCGATCAGAATTACAACCATTGTGAATTAAAAGGCCGTGTAACGTGGGTTCCTGTCACCACGGCATGGCGCGTCCTCAGGTTGCGGATTGAGGAGAGGAGAAGGCCTCTAGATATAGAGGTTAGCTGCGAATATACTGAATAAGCAGTCGCGGACAGCCGACTAGGAGTGGTCCTCCAGCTTGGAGGTTTGGGTAGGGCTAACAACCTCATCCTGTAAAACAAAGCACTTGTTCAGAAATATTCATAAAAGCCTCGGACAAGGACTGATAACTTGGCACGACCTCAGCAAAAGAAAATGGACATGAGATTTGGAACATGGAATATTAGAAGTCTTTATAGAGCAGGCGCGTTAAAATCCGTAACGAGTGAGTTAGAGAAATACAGGATGGACCTAGTAGGAGTTCAGGAAGTTAGGTGCGAAGGAAATGGATCTGTGAATTCCGGAAATTTTACGTTCTTTTACGGGGAAGGAAATAAAAATCACCAGTTAGGAACAGGGTTTTTCGTTCATAAACGTATATTACCAGCAATTATACGGGTTGAATTTGTTACTAACAGACTTTATTTTATTACTCTTAAGGGACGGTGATGTGATATTATTGTTTTAAATGTACATGCCCCAACTGAAGATAAGGATGACGATTTAAAAGACAGTTTTTACGAAGAAGTGGAACGGATATTTGACCAACTCCCGCGATACTATATGAAAATTCTATTAGGGGATTTCAATGCGAAGGTAGGACGAGACGATATTTTCAAACCGATTATAGGAACGAAAGTCTGCATAAGGAAAGTAACGACAAAGGTGTTAGACTCGTGAACTTTGCAACATCCAAAAACCTTATCGTGAAGAGTATAAAACTTCCACATCGCGACGGTCATAAATATACTTGGACCTCACAAAACACAATCAAATCGATCACCTTTTAGTAAATAGAAGAAGACAATATAGCATAATTGATGTTCGGTCGTTTAGAGGAGCTGATTCTGACACTGACTACTATCTGGTAGCAGCGATAATACGAGAGAGATTATCGTTGAATAAAGGTAATATTCATTGTCCGAAAACTGAGAGATTCAATTTAAAGAAATTAGAAGAGAGCCAGGTAAGAGAGGAATATCAGATTGAAGTTTCGAATAGATTCTCGGCTTTAGAAGATCCGGAGTGCACTAGTGTTGAGGATACCTGGATTGAAATTAGAGATAGCATTAAAATTTCAGCAAAAGAAAAATTGAGACACGCGGAAATACGTAGGAACAAACCATGGTTCGACCAGGAATGCATAAAACTAGCAGAGAAGAAAAAACAGGCAAAATTACGCTGCCTACAAAACCCGAATGAAATAACTACATAAAATTTCGTAGATATCAGGCGGGAAACTTCCAAAACTTTTAGAACAAAGAAACGCGATTTTCTGAACGCTAAAATTAAGGAACTTGAAGATAATAGTAAAAATAAAAACATCCGGGACATGTATAAGGGAATCCACGAATTTAAGAAAGGCTATCAACCTCGTGCTTATATATTAAAGAAATCTGACGGTACAGTTCTCATTGACACGGATAGCATCTTAAATAGATGGAAAGATTTCTTTGACGATTTGCTTAACACGCAACCAAAAACTAGTGTGCGTGGAGAAAAGGAGATACACACCGCAGAACCGTATATTCCAGAGCACAACCGAATAGAAGCAGAAACCGCTATAAAGAAATTAAAGAAACACAAATCTCCGGGTGTAGATGAAATTCCGGCTGAGTTAATTTTAGCTGGAAGCGAAAAATTGTGGAACAAGATACACAAACTCATTCTCCTTATCTGGAACAAGGAAGAATTACCACAAGAGTGAAAAGAATCAATCATTGTTCAAATTCACAAGAAAGGCGACAAAACTGACTGTAATAATTATCGAGGCATTTTTCTTCTGTCAACATCCTATAAAATCCTTTCAAATATTTTATTAGCAAGACCGACTCCATACGCAGATGAAATTATTGGAGATTATCAGTGCGGATTCAGACGAAATCGATCAACTATCGACCAAATATTTACCATTCGCAAAATACTCGAAAAAAGTAGGAATACAATACCCCGGTACATCAACTATTTATTGATTTTAGAAAGGCATACGACTCGGTTAGGAAGAGAAACATTATACAACGTTCTTACAGAACTTGGAATACCGAGAAAGCTAATTATATTAATTAAGATATGTTTAAATGAATCCCAAAGTAAAGTCCGAGTAGGAAAATTTTTGTCCACGAGCTTTCACGTCGAAAATGGCCTGAAGCAAGGAGATGCGTTGTCGCAATTATTATTTAACTTTGTTCTGGAATATGCTATAAGGAAAATCAAAGATAACAACCAGGGCCTACAGTTGAACGGTGTTCACCAGGTTATGGCATATGCTGATGATGTAAATTTAATAGGGGAAGATAGGAGGACAATAGAAAAATTGCAGAGATCTTATTAAACGCTTGCAGGGAGATGGATTTAGAAGTAAATGCAGAGAAAACTAAATACATGGAAGTGCGTCGGGACCGGAATACAGCAAATTATGGACGCGTTAAAATATTAAATAATACTTTTGATAAAGTGGATAGTTTCAAATATCTAGGATCAATATTAACAAACGAAAATCATATTCACGGAGAAATTAAATGTCGACTAAAAGCAGGGAATTCGTGTTACTATTCGGTTCAAAATCTCTTGTCGTCGCGAATTCTGTCGAGGAATTTGAAGCTTAAACTATATAAAACGATAATCATGCCTGTTGTTCTGTATGGCTGCGAAAGATGGTCACTTACTCTGAGGGAAGAACATAGACTGAAAGTATTTGAGAACAAGATCCTGAGACGAATATTCGGACCCAAGAGGAACGGGAATGAGGAATGACGGAAACTTCGTAACGAGGAACTATATAATTTATATGGTCCACCCAACATTGTTAGGGTCGTCAAGTCTAGGAGGCTTAGGTGGGCGGGTCATGTAGCTAGAATGGAAGAAAGTAGAAACGCTTTCAAAGTCTTGACTGGAAGACCAATCGGAGAACGACCATTAGGAAGACCTAGGCGCAGATGGGAGGACAATATTAAGATGGATCTCGCAGAGATTGGAATACAAAGTAGAAACTGGATGCAGTTAGGTAAGGGTAGAAGTCAGTGGAGAGCTTTTGTGAACGCGGCATTGAACCTCCGGGTTCCATAGGCCATAGAGTTAGTTAGTTATGAATTCTTCTGCCTTTAACGTCTTTCTCTATCGGTGCTCTAAAATAATGGACTTTTGCTTATATGTATAGATTCAATACCACACGAATAGGTTCCATCTCCGAATTTTCTTCTGTATTGCAACTGGGAATGATAGAGATCTGGTACCACCGGTCTCAACTTTGATCACCATAGACAAAAACGGTGAGAGAGAGCAAGAAATTGCTTTTGGATATGGATTCAGCATCCTAAGAATAAATTTCATTTTAGTTGTTAATCTTCCGCTGTAACAGGAAGTATTGAGAAGTAAAACTTCCGGTTTCAATTTGACTGGTATACTGTAATAATTGTTCGAGGTCATGTGAAACTGTTTTTGATATGAATTGAGCGCTGAAGAACAAGTTTAATCTCTGAATTTATTCCTCTATTGCATTTCGAAGTTGTTGTCCTATTATTCCCGGTTTTCAGTTTCTGCCATAGTTTCACAACGGAATACACGACTCAGTTGTTTTAATGGAATACTAATAAATAAATAAATTATGAACATTTTTGTTTCATTTTCTAGTAGCTATACAGTTGGTGCTGTGAGGCAGAAAGAACTTGTTACATTATGAAATATAGATTCACGTTTTGTTCCATAAAGCGAATTTCCTGCCTTTGTTACAAAACAGGAAAAAAAATCTTTTAAAAAAGTTGTCATTGCTTTTAAATCATTGAGATGGAAAATACAAAAAGGGGAGTTGGTGACCTTTGACCTTTCTTTTGAAGCCTTTGGTTATTCCCTTGAATGAAGGAACATTTTCATTGCAAAACACAGTCAGGCATACTGAGCCTTTAACATAAACTCTATTTTTTTAATAAAAAGTAAAAATAATAATGATAATAAAATAAAAAAGGTAGGGAAAAATACGTATTAAAATATTTTCTAAACAAACATGTCATGGAAAGGAAATTTGCTTCATTAGATAATGAGATCTGCTGTGACTTGTTTAGAATACGAGTATTGGCCTCGTAACATTTATTTTCTTTACTTTCAAGAAGTCCTGAAAGACTTAAAAGGGAGCCGTGGTGCATAAAGCTAGTATAGATTGAAACTTTAACATGGAGCAAGGGGCTCACCCACGGGGAAGGAGTCCACCGGACCTCCCCGAACTTTTTAACTTGACAGGCATTTGTAGACTTTCTTAATAAACCTCTACTTGTTTAACAGGGAAATGATCGATGTAACATGAAAATTTAATCTAGGCTCTATCATTTTATTTTATTATTTTAAAATATAGGTGGAAGTATTTTACAATTACTTATCGCCTTTTGTTATCTACAGAATAATACTCGTTCAATAGCATATCGACTCGTGTTAGCAAAAACTTCTGGTTGCACGCCTGCGGGTTCGTAAACATTTTTGTTATACTTTTCAAGTCTATGATTTAAAAAAAAAAGAAAAAAAGAAATAGAAATAGCACTAGTTGAATTCTAAAAAGTGCTAAAAACCTTGAAAACATGCCATATTCTGGGGAAAGGCACAGCAAAATCCAGCCGTACTCAAAGTGTTGTGTATTGTATACATTTGATGTACAACTTGAGAACCTTAGATAATGTAGAAGCTGAGTTGGATTAAAAAGGTGATTATAGAACTCCAAACCATAACCAGCCAGGGGATACCTGTTTGGGCCAATAAATTAGAATCATGAAATAAGGTATTAGGACTTTATATAATTAAACATTTGTTTCAGCGTTTTATGATGATTGATGAGAATGGAAGAAAAAGTTCACTATGGTACACACACGAAACATTCAAATTTGACGCAAATTCGTACGAGCCGTTCAAATTTAAGTGCAATATTTCGAATTCAGACGAATTCTAAATGCAACGTGAAAAAGTAAGAGTGCGAACAATTGCCTGCAGTTACACGCGACATTTACTAGTTCTCAATACAATAAAATTGTCAGACATTTGCAAGTATCTAATAAAGATTCTTGTTTATCAAATACAACTCTATTTCCTTGAAGAAAGACATGTAAAACCGACCACTTCCTGTAGGGATGCGCACGAGACAAGATTTGTGGCTGTCTCGTCTCGAAAATGTCCTGTAAAAGTGATGTCTCGACTCGAAAAGTGTATATTTCTCTATTGGAAAAGCCGTGTCTCGACTCGAATTTTGTTAGGAAAATCCTGTCTCGACTCGTCTCGTGCGCATCCCTAAGTGGCTAATGAGAAGCAGAACGTCTAATATTTATACATACGGGAAATGGCGTAGAACTATTAAATAGTGGTATAGTAATCAGGGGTAAAAGTGAGGGGGACGCGAGGGGATGCCGTCCTTCCACTTCCAAAAAATTTCTATGGCATCCCCCCACTTCCTAAAAAATTACAATGGGCAAAGATAGGCACAGGGGACGGCGTGCCGTCAAGCGTCCCCCTACCTTTTTTAAAATCACTTTTACTCCTGATAGTAATACTGAATTCAAACATTGTGATCTGGGAAAGGATTATTCTCTCTTTAAATCAGAGTTTCTTAAGCTTTTTTGAACTGACGACCACTTTCACTAGTCAGAATGTTCTACGGACTACTCTACTCTTTTCTTCTTGCAAAACAAAACAATAACAAAAAACATTTTAAAAAGAATATGCTAATACCATTATACAAGTGTACACATATTTTTATAATAATACAGAGTGTTTTAAAATGAGTGTCGGGGTTTTAAGGCTTTGTAATATTTTTACAATTAACATACAATTATAAATACTACATCAAATAAAAGAACAACTCAAACAGTTTTGTGCGCGTGCATATGCATGCACTTTTTCCTCTGCTGTTAGAAAGCGCTAGTAGCAAAGATGACCATTAATGAGCAGAAAGCAGTTTGTGTTTCACATTTTGCAAAGACTAAATCTGAAGTTAGAGTGCAACCGTCTGTGTGGAGAATTTCAAGGAGACACTTACAACTCCCTCCTTACCGTCTGCAATTGCTACAAGCTCTAAAGTGTGCAAACTACGGTTTAATTGCCAACTTTGCAAATGAAACGTTGCTGCATGACGATGAACATTTTGTGGATCTTGTCGTCTTCAGTGATGAATCGACATTTCACCAAAGAGGGGATGTGAACACT
Source organism: Thermobia domestica (assembly GCF_964235325.1). NCBI lineage: Eukaryota > Metazoa > Arthropoda > Insecta > Zygentoma > Lepismatidae > Thermobia > Thermobia domestica. Next base: position 140,996 of record NW_027656014.1, read on the forward strand.
CGTAATGTTCGCATCTGAGGGTTAGCAAATCCCTCCGAGATGGCACAGTTGCAACCAGTGGCGGATCCAAGAGGGGGCTATAGGGGCTATATAGCCCCCTTGACGCTCAGGTATACACTGGATAAAATGGGCTTCAATCCTGCTTTACACTGGATAAAACGGCAAAGTATGGTTTAGCCCCTTCCTTGACCATATCCTGGATCCCCCACTGGCTGCAACGATACTCCCCTAAATTGAATGTGTTTTGTGCCACATGGCGCAAAGTTTATGGGCCTTTCACGCCTGTCGACTCGATGTGTGCCGTGTGGCGAATGGTGCTCACATTTAACACTTGTAGCAAAAACTGTTTGAGATGCTCTTTCATTTCATATACAGTGTGGCCCAAAAGTAAGTATACAGTGTCATACTGATTTGCTCACTGTATCTCATATAATTTCTTAAAGTTATCAAACAGGTAGGCCTAGCTTCTTTATTATTTGTTCTTAGTGTCTTTTTACTTATGCCTTAAGCCCAGAACAGCCGAACAAATAAACCTATAAGCTAGAAGGCTATACTTGGTTAATACAGGGGTGTATACCTACTTTTGAGCCAGCCTGTATTATTTATAGTTGTACGTTAAATGTAATAAATAGACCCCTACTACAAAACCTTAAAACCGATATTCATTTTGAAACACCTTGTATATTTAAAATTCCCTTAATTATATGTTGGCAATAATAGGAGAAAATATATATTAATTTTTATTTTAGCTATGCTATAATAATATATTTATATATCCTATTACAATTTGTATGACCTTTATGTTAATACAGTAAAACCTGTCTTCAACGGACCCTTTATTAAACGGAAAACTGTCTTAAACGGAAATATTTCACGGTTCCATGAATTTTGGAGAACAAAACGTATAAAAAGTCCCTTCATTAAGCGGAAACTGTGTCCCTTCATTAAGCGGAAAATTCTGAGTTCCAGACTACAGTGTTTAGAAGATGTTTAGACATTTTGTGAGACATATACATTACACTGTCTGCGATAAAATGTTCGTTCTTTTGTTAAATATTTCTGGACAGTGTTGACCTTCCCCAACCACTACTTATATTCACCCCCCACATACTGTCCTTAATCCCCGCAACTTAATCAAGAATCATACGGAATGTCGGAAAGAAGAAAACGAGATAGAGGAAGAAGAGGAATACGATACCGAGTTCCAAGAAGAGTGTAGAATAAATACATATCAAAATGCTCTCAGAAGTTTAAAGGAACTGGGAAAAAAAATTGCCTTACGGAAAAATGATTCTGATTCATTTAGTGTAATGTCTCAGGTTAAAGTGTATGCGGAAAGTCAAGCAACCAAGCAACAATGTACACAGAAAACCCTGCTTGGCTATTAGAGAAATAAAGAAAACGTGTGCATAGTATATTTTGTATTCATTTTAATTTTTTTGTGTATTTATTCGTAGAAGAAAAAAGTACTGTAATCGAACAATGTACGTACAGCAATATATTTTCTCAGTATGCCCCTTTATAAGCGTTTTTTTTTTTTAAGGAAAGGTCTACCTCCACTAAGCGGAAACCTGACTTAAACGGAAATTTTTGCAAGTCCCGCTCGATTCCGCTAAAGACAGGTTTCACTGTACAATGTTAAGATGTATAGCTAATTTATTTGTTCTAATCTATATTTGTTTGAGATCCTCACTATAATGTGTGATATATATATATACAATTCGCCTCATTTTTATTCTTTTCTCTTTTGAATTAATGCTTAGTCTAAGAAAACTACAAGGGCAGACCTCGGGAATCATTTGTGATCCGCGAGCCACAGTTTTAGAAACGCTCTTCTAAATTATATGATTGTTCATAATTTACTAGAGAAAAACGCATTTTTTAAAGGAACAATTCCCTCCTGAACTTTCTCTGGGTAAGAGATCTCCCCTGAACTCACGCTTGTTTAAAAGTTATGAATTGTTACTAAATATATCTCTGGATTAGCTTTTTCCTCAGAAATAAATAAAAATACATAACAATTGATTTGCTCTGTTAGAAAAAAAAACTTTTATTTTTACCAAAACAGAAAGACCGGAAGAGCAGTATGAAAAAGGAAAACGTGTTACTCCAACAACGAACAGATGGTAGCAGTATTATTATCTGATGTTGTTGAGTGACATTTGTCGCATTATTGTGTGTAACAGATTCTCAGCAGTGACCATATGTGACAAAACAGCGTTATTCGAGACCACGATTCTATTATTGTCCCACATTTTTAACAGTGGCTAAATGTGACATACAACATTATTTGATGGCACTCCTATTATTATTATTCCAAAATTTCAAGTGACCAAATTAGGGTTGCCATATTACCCGATTTTAGTGGGTGCCACCCGATTTTCAGGTTCTATATTCGTCCCCCGCTTAATCATCTCTTAATCATGAAAAACCACCCATTTTTTGGATTGGAGAAAAATCTAAGACGACTTTATTGATAAAGGGTTGTTATATTCAACATAAACCGATCCATCTCTGTGTCAATCTCAATCGCGATTGAATTAGATTTGGACTCAAGATCAGGCTGAACAAGTTTAGGTTTTTACTTTGTCTATGTGTTCACCTAGTCTTTATATATTCAGAAATGATTGCAAATTCAATTACGATATCCTTAACACTTTGTTTAGATTAGATTCATTATTAATATTTTTTTCTTTTAAAATGTTTATGCTGTATTTCATACATTGTGAAGCCGTGGTAATTTTGTATGTTAGTACGATTTCAAGTAGCAATCTTTAAAAAAAATGATTAGAAATTATATAAGAGATGGATCAAGACTCCTAAATATCTTTTACCTTTCTTATGATAAAAAATTTGAAATTATTCTGTGTTCCTTAGAGAGAAAACCGTATGAACAATATCTTACATATATCACTTGCTTTTTTCTTTCTTTCTTTTTTCTCTTTCTTTCTTTCTTTTTTCTTTTTTTCTTTTTCTTTTTCTTTCTTTTTTTTTGGGGGGGGGAAAACTCGCCTTACAAATATCTTACTGTATTACTTACTTACTTACTTTACAATTGGAGACTATCATTTGTTAAACTTAATAAAACATTAAAGGCAAAATCTAAATTTGCTTTATTTTAGTTTCGTTTGAAAAGCATTGGAAATGTAACTTAACAAAGAAATCACTAAAAAAATGGTCCGAAGGATCCCAGGCCAGTGTTTGTAATACACAAGTTCACATCAATACTTACGGTTTAGAGTCCTCCGCTTTTCTAATTTTAAAATATGGCAACCCTAGACCAAGTGCGACACAGCTTACCCGAGAATACGCTTACATTATTATTTCACAAGCCTATTTGAGATTGACATAATGTGACGTAAAGCATTTTTCGAGACTATACTTGTATTATTATTCCAGGTTTTCAACACTGACCAAGGTCCTCTTTCCTGGTCTGTTGAGTAGTGGTTATGCCTTTGGTGCACGAGGTCTTGCGCTTGATTCCCAATGAAAGAGTTTCGAACGCACTACTGTGGTTCATTATATATCACTTTAACACTTGTCCTATATTGACAACAGCTCATAAATGGAAATCAATCACGGACTCTCTGTTCGATCCCCGGAGACGTGAGTTCGTGGTGAACAACATTGTGTTCATGGGTTACCTCAGAGTTTTTCTTTTTTCGCACATTCTCATTTCACCAACCCATCCGTTCCTTTTAGCATGCATTGCATGTTCATGGAACGTAAAATTACAAATTTCACTTTTCATTTTAGTTCTTATTAGCGTCAGTTACCCGCTCCGCCGGGGTTAAATTTAAAAAAAATAATGATATGTTCCATTAATCAGTCACTTTTTACTATTATTGAAGCGCTCTCTGCTATACGATGTTCTTTGTCTTGCATTTTTCAAGCAGAATATATAAATTTTCGGGATCTCCAACTCGAGACATTTTTCCATAAAGTTGGTAGTACGAGAAGCAAGAGGTTCTCTCCCTTCTCCCCCTTCCCCAAGTTACGGGGCTGAATTTGGATTTAAACATATATATATATATCCCCCTCCTTTTCCCCTAAGATACACCATCAAAATGGTATGATAAAATTCATCCCATCCAGGCCCGAACATCACTTATGTTGAAAATTTGGTCGAGATCGGTCGGAAGTTCAAGAGTAATTAAGTCACAAACATAGTCACTTTCATATTTTTTATACATATAAATTGTCCCAGACTTTCAACAGTCAGCAAATGTGACATCAGCGTTATTTGGGAACACGGTTTAGGTATTGATCCAAATTCTCAACAGTGACAGAATGTGATATGTAGCATTATTCGAGAACAGGTTTCTATTATTTTTCCAGATTTTCATGTGACAAAATGTAGCATACAGTATTGTTCGAGAACACGCTTCCATTGTTATTTCAGATTTTTATGTTTCTAAATGTGCTGTACAGCATTATTTGAGGACACACATCCATTATTATTCCAGATTTTCATGCGATCAAACGTGACATATGGCATTATTTGAAAACACGCTTCTATTATTATTCCACACTTTCAACAATGATCAAGTGTGACATACAGCATTAATCGAGAACACGCTTTTATTATTAATTATTCTAGATTTTTAACAGTGACTACATGTGATATACTGCATTGTTCGAGTATTATTATTTCACATTTTCGACAGAGAACAATTGTGACTCCTTTATTCGATAACATTCAATCAATTATCGTATATGATTTTGAACAATGGCAAAATACAGCATTATTCTGAAATACGTTTCGACCCTTAATTTAAGGAGCAGCACTAAAAGGATCTTTCTCTGAAGAACGAAAAACTAAGTTACATAAATTCTTTAATTCTAATGCAATTCCAGTGGCGTTGCTAGAGGGATGGAGAAAAGAAAAACAAGATAACTTAATAATGTGGTTTCCTGTTCAGTGTTGCATTATTCTTTTGTCATTCTTTCTTATTTTCTAGCAACAGAGAACGAAACAAAAGAATAAAAGAAAAAAAAGCTTTCTGTCTCCGGTACCCATCACATTATTCGCTGCCGGCCTCAAAATTCAATTGTTTCGTTTCATGGGCAGCATCTCTTAAAATAGGACGACATCGTTTCACTGTTTCCGTTGAGGGAGCCCTCTTCTACACAGGCTAGCTAGCATGAAGGATCAATAGTAGGTCGATAGATATGGCAACGTTGCAAGTATCTGTCTCTCTCTCCAGTAATGCTGGAGAATTTCAGTGGAATGGGGAAGGGGTGGGGGGCAAAAAACCCTTCGCTTATGTCATTATAAGACTAATTCTCTGTGGGTGTTGAAAGAATATTAAATAGCAGGAACAGAACGGAAGAAAATGGCATTGTAGTTTTGTTCTACCTTAAATGGTTACCGACACTGTTCCACTATCATTATTATTATTAATATTATTATTATTATTATTATTATTATTATTATTATTATTATTATTATTATTATTATTATTATTAATTGTCTAACTGTTCTCCCCATCAAAAGAACATTTCTCCAATTTCAAATCTCAAAGAATTATAGTCATTCTCTTTGTTGTGTTGTGCACATTCTTCAGAAAAATTCTATAATACCATTCGCATTTAAGAGAAAATAAAAGAAGTCCAAAGATTATATATATCCCCACGTTCTTCGCACGGATAGAATACGTTTCATTTCGGACACAAAAAGCTGAATTTAGATTTAAACGGCATCGGAAGACTCACTGTTCATTTCAGCGACCCTGAAAACTATGGGTTTGACACTAACATCGGTAATTTTCGATAATCTATCTATCTATATATCTATCTATCTATCTATCTATCTATCTATCTATCTATCTATCTATCTATCTATATATATATATATATATATATATATATATATATATATATATATATCCATCCTTCCCCTCCCATACGTTTCACCGTCAAAATGAAACGATCAACTAACCCAGACCCGAACTTTCCCTACGTTGAACATTTGATCGATATATATATATATATAAATCGACAGATATTAAGTTGAACAGTGATACGGTTGAACATAAATTTTTTACCCATAGTTTTTTTTTTTTTTTTAGAAAATCGAAAGGAACCAATGTTTTTGTAAATTAAAAAAAAATATATGCTTATGATGGCCACAACAGCCACTAATTAAGATGAAATTTATACTAAAGAATACGCTAGTCAAGCATTTGATTATGACACTAACAAGGACGTATGCTTAAAATGAGATGAAGTCCAAAATTGTTTAATTACAAAATTATCGAGGGTAAGACATGTGACAATCAATAGACCGTACTAAGTTGAACGTTGGAAATCAGGAGGAACGAATTTTATGGCATATAAAGTACGTCGCTTGTTACAAATGTAATTCAATTGATACCTTTTACTCTGCCCGAATATATTATTCATTATTTATGTAGTGTATATGATTACAGTAGGAGATTGTATCTTTTGTTGTTTTATTTCTTCTAACACGTACTACTTTTAATAGTAACCCAATTAAGATAATTGTTGTACAAAAATTTACATATTAACTAAATTTTTATCTTTAAAGCGAAGATACAAGAAACTATTAATAGAAAGGAATGAAAAATATTATTAGTAAAGAAGAAGGAAAACATTAATAAGAAGGAAAGAAAAAACATTAATTGTAGGGAAGAATGAAAGCATAATAGGAAAGAGGAAAGAAAGTATTATTAGTAAGGAAGAAAACATTAATAGCAAAGAAGATGGAAGCATTAATAGTAAGGAAGGAAGAATGCATTAATAAGAAGGAAAGAAGGAAACAATAAGAAGGAAGGAAGGAAGAAGGGAAACACTAATAGGAAAGAAGAAAGTATTAATAGAAAAAGAAAACATTAATAGAAAGGAAGAAAAATATTCAGAAAATAGTGATGAAAGAAGTAAAGATAAACAAACTCCTTCACTGATATTAGTGACAGTCACGAAAACCTGTTTTATTGGTTTCCGATTTTTAGAAAAACCGAAAGCAGTTTTTGGAAACTTAAATTTTTTTTATCAAAATTCTTTCAGTTTTCTATCAGACCGATTTTGTTTTGAAACCAGATCAGTTGTGTTCCTTATTGTGTTTATAAATGTATATTATAACAATAGGAGGAGATCCCGGGCCTCGGCGAAAATCACACTACGGCTTTTTGAGAAAACCGAAATTTCGTTTTTTTTCTAGAACTCGGTATTCGTTTTTCATAAAATCCTGTTTTAAGCATCCCTAATTGATATACATTACATAATTCTTTAAAAATTCATGTTTAAGAGTAAATTATAATTGAGGGGTGTGAACAAGAAAGCTGCGTAACTCTCATTACAATCTTGTATAAACTTTTCTCAAAATGTAATTATCGTTGTAATTATTAACAATTCAAGCATAGAAAGTTATTGAACAAAGTCTGATGAAGACAATAAAGAAAATCAGAGCTTTAAACAGTAAAACAAGCTAAATATTCTTTTATCATAAGCAAGGATTAGGGTTACGAATTAGATTTGTGGGCTTTCGGTATATACGACCGTGTTAAGCATCGCGTATCAGGCGATTATCATCCCTCGGCGATTACATTATCCGAGGAAAGGGAAGGAAGGAAGCGGCCTGGGACCTGTATGTTAGGTAATATCCCGACATTTGCTTGGTGTGAATGAGAAAAAACCAGGAATAAACTTCACTCAAGATGCCTGAAAAAGCTTTGGCACTTTTTTTTTCTGACCGAGTGTATCATATGCAACCAACAATGCATTCCTGCTTTACAGGTTGCGTAGAAGGTAGGGAATGAAATGGATTTTAAACGATGCAGTACATTAACGTCACCATTGCTCTTGAAAATGTTCACGAAATAACTTCATTAACGAACTCGGCCGCTATAATTGCTCTAGCTATCTATTGAAAAAATAAATAAAAAATAAAATAAAATAAATAAAATAAAGAATCCACTTTCATTCAAGAGTTATCAAGTGGAGTGATGCACGTATGTATTAATATTATGATCTCATAACACCCAGGTAGCGTGATCCTAATAAAGGTAAATGTAAAAGGGAAGTTTAAGCAGATGCTTGAGAGGTGCAGGTTTTGCACACTAATTTTTAACTTCAATAGTTTTTAACCAACATTTTGATTATTGTGTATTATCAACTTTTTCGACTACATTTCATGTTTTATCTCGTTAACGATACTTTTGTACTATTGTTTTACTAGTGTTGCATGTAAAGGTTTGATCCACGTATATTTTAGCATCAGTTTGATCTCAGTAGGTGGCGTACAATCTTGTACAACATCCATTTTCATCTTAAGAGTCTTCATCCCGGCGAAATTAAAATACCGCTAATTTTACAGTAATTATGTGATATCTTCAAATAGATAAAAGATAATTGAAATATGAAACAAGAGCGCCCTAGACAATACTATTTTACACGAGGTACCGTTATCACAAGTCACCTAGTGCCTTTCCGTTTTCAGCTGTTTAGAAATGCGAAAATAAATGCCGATTTTCAAAATGGCTCGAAATCGAAAGCAGATAAGTGAGTCGTGATAACGGTTTCTCATGTAAAATAATATTGTCTAGGGCGCTCTTGTTCCATATTTCAATTATCTTTTATCTATTTGAAGATATCAGATAATTACTGTAAAATTAGCGGTATTTTAATTTCGCCGGGATGAAGACTCTTAACAAAAAAAAGTTTTTGTTGATTTATATATGATGTATGATTGATACGTCGGTATCTATAATCGATTGACGTATGCCTCATCTCGGAGGATTTTTTTTTTGTCCTATTATACAATAACAAAACTGTAATAGAATTTATGTTTTGTTAGTAAGAGTAAATAAGATCGTAAATAAATATATTTAAAAAGTGTGTTTTAAGCTTTGGTCAGTGTTTCTTTCGTTAAAATAATCAATCCAAAGCCATGGATAGTCTTAATATTTTTCTTAGCTGGATTATAGTAGACTTTTATGATATCTAGTGAGATTCTGGTGGGCTTTGAGGCCAGACCTAGTGGAGAATTTTTTTCGAGACCTGTTAGTAACATATATTTAACCATGAAACTTCTTATTAGGAAAACCTAAGACAAATTTCTTAGTTGCTGAGTTTTTCACATCGAACTAATTTGTTAGACAGTCAATATATATATATAAAAGGTGTCCCATAATAAATCCAACTTTTGAAATGTCAGCCATTTCTATTCTAGTAGCGTGACATGATTTTCATTTGTTGTCCTTGTATTAAGTAGTCACGGTTCGCTCACCACATTTCTAATAAGTTTTCACTATGATACCCTCTTCTGTCGTGAAGCACTCCATTTCTATTCGTGCAGAAAGTGGATGACAATCGTGTGCTATTCGGAGCTCCGTGACTGGTAATCATCAAGACAACATATGAAAATTATGTAACACTCAGTGCTGCCAACTTACTAGAACAGAAATGGCGGGTATTTCTTTACGTTCTTTATGGAACTGACATCCTTGATATATACAGTGGAGTCCTGGTGATCCGAACACGTTTAATCCGAACAGGTCCGGGAGAAATTTTTTGTGGCGAAAATATGCAGTTTTAGGAAATTAACAACTAAAAGGATGAAAGTGGGTGCATGTTTTCTCAAAAAACAAAGTAAACTTTGGTTAAATACACTTTTTTCTTTAATACCTGTATTTAGGCCTTAAGCCACATTATGACAGTTACACAAAGTTTGAAATACAATAAAAGCATCACGTTTTTCCAACAATTTTAACATTTTCCCAGTACAGTACATATACTGTAGTCAGAAAACGTGTTTCGAAATACTATACGCTATGTATTACAACACAATAAATCCATTCACTCGCTTCAAACCGGGATGTTACTGTTATTCCGGTTAATTTGAACAAGCAGGTAATCCAAACAGGGTTCGGTTCCAATTAGTTCGGATTAGCGGGAGTCCACTGTATATGTCTGTCTTTAACTCCCTCCCACTATTATATATGATGAGAAAACACAAACAACTATCGCTCATGCCAATAGTACCAAAATAAAGTGCCCACGCTCAGATAAATTTCTGATTTTGCTTTTGGATATTAATAAATATAAATATACCAAGTTCGAGCTGGTTATTTTTCTATTCCTAAGAATATATTCCATCTCCATCCTAATCTCTTTACTAATACCGAAAGTGGTAGAACTCTATACCACTTTCCATTTCAATATAAATTGAGAGAATATCAGGCCAAACAAACCAAACTCTTTTACATGGTGTACCTGCAACTTTGCTACTTGTTTATTTATTTTCTTTGTCTGTTTTAAAAAAGGACAACTCTTTATATTGCCCACAAAATATATAATATATGAAGAGATATGTTACTTTTTCCCAATGTAAGGTGGGACCGCGGTGGCTCAGTGATAGAGCGTTCACTTCAGGTGAGTGGGGTTCCTCATTCGATCCCAGCTCGCGCCAAATAAGCTTTGTGGTAGACAAATACCCTATGCGTGTGGTTTCCTGTGGGTTCTCCCGTTTCCTTCCGCATTCTTCATTCCACAATTTCACTTATTATCATCATCTTCTTTACCCTACACAGCATAACCACGGTACGTAGTATTGAACAATTTCTTTTTTTTAACCAATAAAAGCTTCTAAAATGATCTCCGTCGTAGGTGAAACACCAGTTTGAAATTATCGAAAGGTTACGCTTAAATTAAATAAATAGATGTAATGAGATGAAAAGAAAAGAAGTTAATGTTATCAAATGACGATATTTATGTAAAATGAAGTACAGCCTTTATTTCCAAAAACCATTAGCATGTGCTTATATCCGTAGAAATCTATTATTGTCTTCCTTGAAACTTTTTTTCTTTTTTTGGAAATCTTCGGAAGAACAGGTTCTACATTTTCTTTTTTTTTTTTTTTTTTTTTTTTTTAATAAATCGTAATGTTGCGTCAAGTTTCTTCATAATACTTACGACAGACCTATACGAAATTCTGCAGAGTTCCTCTTGAGAGCGAGAGAGAAAAGTACTTGTGTTTGCAGTTTAGTGTCATTTTATTTTCTTAATGGCAACACTAGAAACACTTACAGATGAAACGTGATGGTCGCGTGTAGCTGAAGATTTTTCTTTTAGAAATGAAGATTTGGAATAAGTTATTACTTCCACATTTAAATGATCTGTATGAGTAATCCGACATTGAATAACCGTAATGTACTGTGTGTGCGAAATGAATTGACTCAAGTGCCCCCATCATAAAATGTACGTTTTCTTTGCTTCTTTTTAATTTGGTAAAACTATTTCAGGTAGATTTAGTGACATTTACAGTCAAAACTTAAAAAAAAAAAAAAAAAACCCGCGGAGGACAACACAGAAAAACGTCTGGTATATTTTCTTCATGTAGACCTTTGATCCCAACTTAACCTACGATCACAGTGCATCCGATTTTTCACTCTGGCGATTACGTCCGACTGGTCGGCCGACCACGTCTGCCGACTGCATGGTCACACTGCAACCGATCCGTCGTCAGTTTGGCTTCTTGTGGGATATAATATGGACGAGGAATTGCTGCTATTAGAAAATCCTGTGTTAAAAATATTACTTTTAGAGGAAGATAGGAGCGAATATGTAAATACTATTTTTGAAGAAAGAGAGAAATATGGCGAGTTTCACACGCTATTTCCAATGTTGATGGAGCAACCACAGAAGTCTTTTTTCCAGTACTTCAGAATGGAACAGGATTCATTTTGGCACATCTTACAGAAGATCCGAGGACACATAGAGAAGCAAAGTAATTCTCGAAAATGTATATCAGCAGAAGAACGGCTTGATAAAGTCGGATCCACTGTGATCATAGGCTAATTTTCTTTACATCCGTTGAAGAAGGTAAAACTCTTTAAACTTGAGATTGCGAGATTGTAATTGGTTCCTCTTCCCGAAGTCAGAGCCGTCTGCCACAAACATGCTTTGTTGCCACGTTGTTGTGGAGGGAACTACAAACAGGATTACGATAAACTTTAGCACACCATTACTCATTCGCTAAACGATTTAAAATATTTATACTTGCATGCAGTTGAACATTGAAAGTGGACACCGGACAATAATGGACTAATTTTGATTGATGTTCTGCCAACTGACATTACTTATATGCATGGCAACAGCAGTTGAAAGTTTGTTAAATTAGTATTTTTAGACCTGTTCTATGATGTTGTAACACAATGTTCGTTATTTGAGAGAAATTTTCCTAATCTGGGAAACTTTGTAGGTAAATTTTTAAAAAAAGAGAGAAAAAGGGAATTCTTCGATAAAATGTGAAAATCCAGGGACATTCTCGAGGTATTGTCCAATATAAACGCCTAAATTTTTCTTTGTTCTTCAGAAATAAACGAATATAATAAAAATTGTTTATACCAGTGTTTCTTCGAGACATGTTTTTTGGGGTGCACTGCCCCACCCCCGGAGTTCTGAGAGTGCCTCCCGGAGGACAGCAAAATAATACATCTGTAATTGAATAATATATAGAATAGTACCAGCAGTGCCCCCCAGAATATTAATATAATAAACATTTTTTTCTGAAAGAACGACTGGTTTATATATGTGTTCAAAGTAGCATAGTTGGCTGGGTGTTTTTGTACTTTTTTTTAAAAAAAAAGTAAAAAAAAGAAAAAAAATAAGCAAAAACCAAATGAATAAAACAAATATTGTTGGCATTTCATTTAATATAGCTAAAAATTAAACTTATCACATATGATAACTTCCGACATAGGAATTGGATACTTAACAAACTAGGGAAAATTTGATAAGAGAAGGGAAAATTTTGAGTGAATTTGAGGGGAAATGTTGTGATATTCTCTTAACAATCTGACTATACCTGCTCTCTCGTCTGTATGACTTGCCTATTGGAAAAAGTCTGAGGTTGAGGTAATATTTGAGGAAATTCATCAATACTATTGTAAAAACTATGCTTTTGGAAGAATAGTATTCGGTATAATATAAACAGAGGGGCACAATGGCTCTCGCTCTGAGGCGAGCGAGTCCCTCTGTAGAACATAAGTATTTTTTCAACTGTCTTCGATGTTTCTGTGTTCGTATCTCTGTCGAGTCTGATAATTATCAAAAGCGTAAGAAAGAAAAATAACTGTTTGAGAGTTTTCATTTTTTTTGTTGTTGTTCTTGTTAAAAAGTGATAGAGCTCTCACCTCTGATGTGAAGCATTCTTGGTTCAATCACAGATACATAAATTTATGATTGGCATTTACTAGATAACACTTTGTACATGTTTTTTCTCGGAGTTCTACCATTTCCTCACACCTCATTCCTTTAGTTTTTTTCATAATCATTTCCTTTCAGTAATCGTCTGTCTCCTATAGCCAACAAGGTATCATCCTGAGACATTAAATTAAAAATTTAGTTTAATTTTTCTCATAACATTAAGTCCCCGGCTACTTTAAGCGATCGCAAAGCGTATTTATTGCTCCTGCGTATGCTTGAAATACGCTGACCATGTATTTAAATCTGAGCGGCTAAACATGAACGCGAAAGCAATAAAATCGCTGAAAAAACGCCGGCTCGAGCGTATTTGGTGCAGGTCGGAACAATAGACCGCCTGCTGTTTAAAAGATTTCAAAAGGAAGGACAGAAAAGAAAGACGTGTTGCCAGGCAAGGGGATTGTAGCAAGAAACAGCTGCTTGGAAGACGCTTTGTGCAGAGAATGGAACTCTGCTATTATAAAGTATGTGTGTATAACAAAAGAAAATTCACAAAAATAGAAGGAAATTCCGAAAAATTAGCTAATTACAGAAAAATCTATGTAACACAATAGGGTGATTTCTCGTGATACACTTGATTGACAGTTAGCTGATGCCATGGTAATCTATAAGCAAAATATTTGGCTTTAGGCAAAAGATGAAACAACGAAATAACTTGAATTTGAGCCCCTATCTCCGAAGCTCGAACTCCACCCCCAAACAGATAACCACAAGTGTAATCACAAAGAGAAATTATCAGTTGTGTTTGAAAACGTGTCCTGTGTACATATCCAGTCATGGTTAGTGTGTTTAACACAGAGGCGTTTATAATCGAAATACAAAATATGCCATGCCTATATGATTTAAGAGATCCGAACTACATGAATCGTGACTTAAAAATAAAAATGTGAAGAGAAGTGGCTGCGATATTTGTTCCAGACTGAAAGGGAATGGAACGGAATTCTCAGAATGAAGAAGGTAAGAATATTCTTATTTTATGATTTCATTTAATACTGTTAAGTAGAGCTACATCGAGCCAAATTGATGTTCACTATGAATAATAATAATAATAATAATAATAATAATAATAATAATAATAATAATAATAATAATAATAATAATAATAATAATAATAATAATAAATACTTTGTTAAAGTTGTGCCAACTTCCAATATACCTAATATATACCAAACCTTCAGGCGCAACAGTCCGAAAGGGCCAGGGTCGCCTATGCGTCATTTTATGGGGTGGATGATGGAACAATTGCCCTTAGATGGTTTAAGCCATAGATGTGTGCACAGTAGAAAGGCGGAAAATGCCACCTCTAATAGTTTGGTACTTAGGTATATCGAAAATGTTTTAAACAGCAAAGACCATAATTTTAAATTGGGGTTCAATACATCTTATTCTCTTTCCAGTCTTTGAAATGACCGAAAAACTACGTTGCCAAATTATTTCGAAACTTAGTTTTGTAAAACAAACACATAATGTTTCAGTTTCCAGACATTTCTTTCCATGCAGCTTAGAAATATTCCTGGGAAAGATATGTTTATTTTATTTTATTTATTTATTTTAACTGTAACTGCTCGTGTTTTATCAACTTTGTTCTGAAACTGAAAATAAGGTGCTAAAATTGGAAGAGAGTAGGAATTTCAGAAGAAGCCAAAATCATGAGAGGAAAAAAATTAAAAGATTAAACCAGAGAATTGGTTAAAAATATCATGATGTAAATTTTATACTTGGTGGCTTGGAATTTAGCGGTCCTTTCAGCACCGAAGCTACACAAGATGTGAACCTACAGTTTAAGGTGGAATCTAAACTACCTTTATGCGCTGAAACTTTTCAATGATCTCCCACAGGATTCGAATCCGGAACCCCATTCTCCAAAGGCACGTGCATAGCTAGTAAAGTATAAAGTAGTGTAAATGTTGGAAGTTATTGATTGGGGTCTAATATTTGTTTTCGATACAGAGGATATCTTTAAGAAAATGCCTCTTGCTTCGTCTCTTTCGACTATATCAGCGAGGCTACATCAGACGTGAACTACAGCTCAACGTGGGACCCTAACCACATAACCTCCTGCCTAGAATCGAATCCAGGTCTACCACTTCTGGCGCGGGAAATGAAAAGAAAAGACCTGGAAACCCTGACTGGCTCATAGTATGATTTACAACTTTGGTGAAACTAAAATTACCGTTTAGCCACTTAGGCCGCGTTCACTGTGGGGGGTAACGCTTTGTCGACTAGCCTAGTCCTAAAGTATTTCTTTGAACATTGTGTACGTGCTTCTTTTCCCATAACATAGCATGATTTCTAAAAATTTTACTTGTGCTAACTGTTAGATCTGAACTTGTTAGAAATTACAAATGGTTTTGGGCGATCATATGACTTCTAATTAGGTGATGTGTAGTCAGTACGTTGGATCTATTGCCGCTATTTTTGACCTTCTGGACCGGATATCGCTATCTCTTTTTCAACTAGCTTCCGAATTGCCTTATATGATTGGGCTAATATCTAGTTCTGATGTGAATTCTTGTGAAACTCCCCAAGGTCATGGGCATGCGAACGTATTGGGCTTAACGCGACTTTAACAACGTACTCTTTTCCAGCAGTATTGCAATCTCAGCAATCACAACACCAAAGCAGAGCATTTATAGGGATATACAAGGATCATTGCAAAAGTCATGGCAACTATTTTTTTTTTTCTTAAAAATGGTAACGAATAAAAAACTTCTGAAATGCAAATGTAAGGTTAGTTCATATGTAAACATTACACATAGGGAGATGGATGAACACACAAACCACCATAAAGCTATAGCACGAGAAAAAAAAAAATTGTCGTTTCAAACGTGTTTTATTGTCAATTGCTACAGTACACAATAGTACAGGGCAGAAACACGTACCTATGACATCATAGTCTCCCAAAGAAACCATCACACACTGCCAAGGCTGTGGAAGAGCCGAATAGGGCTACCCTTGGCCTCACCCTTAGCGAATCTTTGGATCTCACGCGTGACTGCTGTGGCAGTCTTCACGTGTTCGAAAGTATGTTCCACTCAATGGTTCTTTCAGCTTTGGCATGAGGTCATAATCGCAAGGTGTTAAGCCTGGCAAATATGGTGGATGCTCTAAGATGTCACAGGTAACTATTCCTGCCCTGTACTATTGTGTACTGTTGCAACTAACAGTAAAACACGTTTTTAAACGACAATTTTTTCCCGCCATTTTTCTCGTGCTGTACTAGGTATTTTTGTGGTAGTGTGTATAATCATCCATCTCCCTACATGTAATGTTTACATATAAACTAACCTTCCATTTGCATATTTCAGATTTTTTTTATTTATTACCATTTTCGAGAGAAAAAAATAGTTGCATGACTTTTTCAATGACCCTCGTAGTTAAGTAGTGTCGATTAAAGTTTTCTGTTACTCGTCGAATGGAAAATCGATTTTCTTTCTCATGTTCGGGCTTTTATTTTCATGCAGTGTTGCTTCTGTAGCTATTCTTAGGAGATACGTGACACAATATCGTATTTTTTTTTTTTTTTATGGAATACTTATTAATTTATCTGAATATTGTTTGTTTCCACATTTGCGCATAACCAGCATTCCCGTTAAACGATATTCTATTCGGAATTCAAACAATAGTAAGCACACTAAGATGTATATACATAGAATTCAAATAGAAATATCACGCAACTACATTTTTACCTGTGTTAACGTGATAATTGGAAAATTTTGTCTGGCCGTAAGTTATTTGCTCAGCATTATATCAGGAAGCCTCGCACGTAATACAAATCTGTACCATTAGTGGGATCGAACAGGAGACTAGACGGAGACGCACCAAAGTATAGGTACGGTGGTCTGTGTCTCATATTTCAGATTTGGGTGCTGCTTTCGAAGAAATGATTAACGGGCCCCATTTATTAAATTCTAACACGAGAAGGTATACTGTTTTAAATTCCTTAAACAGAGTCGGTGACACAAGTCTAAACGCCGTCCCACTTTTCTGGCACCACAAACACGGTCACCTTAAGAGGCTTCATCCCGGCGAAATTAAAATACCGCTAATTTTACAGTAATTATGTGATATCTTCAAATAAATCAAAGATAATCGAAATGTGGAACAAGAGCGCCCTAGACAATATCATTTTACATGAGATACCGTTATCACGACTCACTTATCTGCTTTCGATTTCAAGCCAGTTTGAAAATCGGCATTTATTTTCGCGTTTCTAAACAGCTGAAAACATAAAGCCACTAGGTGACTTGTGATAACGGTACCTCACGCAAAATAATATTGTCTAGGGCGCTCTTGTTCCATATTTCAATTATCTTTTATCTATTTGAAGATATCAGATAATTACTGTAAAATTAGCGGTATTTTAATTTCGCCGGGATGAAGACTCTTAAGTAAGAGCGGTAACCATTAGGCTATACAAAAGTACCTATCGCAATTTTTAAAATAAGTAGAAAAAACATTTTTATTTACCTTTGTGGAAAATGAATATTGCTTATCTATATGGTCTTTGTTTCATTTATTCGCTGTAGCTGAGTGGACAGAATAGCTACATACAAACACCGCCAGCACTGATAAACGCTCCATTTGATGTTTCACAACGCAGAGTTTATGACGTCATCAAAGTTTTCTCCAACCGTTTTTTCACCGTATAAACCATGAAAGTGAATGTTTACATTCAGTGATAAATTTTTGACTCGACAAATTGATAAATCATTTTCACCAGCAGAGCGGAAGTATAAACTTTTTTCAACAAAGATATCACATGACTTTCGCCGCAAACAAAAAGGGTGCAGAGTATCGTTTTGTTGCGGCTTTAATAGCATTTTGTGTACATGAAATATGAACTTCGAAAGCTTAATTAAAATGTGTTTTGAATACAGAAACATGATTGTTGTTAGTTTTATAAAAGCGATCATTATCATAACTGCAAGTTGTAATTTACAATTCTAATTATTGCTATTCTTAAATTCAGAATGCTACGAAATTCAATCAGGAAATTAAGGTCGAAATACAAGTTTGTTCACATTGATTAATGTAAATTTCAATAATGTAGATTTATAATATTTTATAAATATTATAAAGAGTAAATTTATTTTAAAGCACTTGCTTTAATATGCTATTAATTACCTTAATGCACTTTAAAAAAAATAAGAAATTTAAAATAAAAAAGTACTTAACCATAGAATTCTAGTTAGCGGAATAGTACTGTGGAATAATACTAATAATGGAAATTGGTATGATGATGTGCGAATACTTGTCGAGAGATATAAAACATTTCAAGAATAAATGTGCCGATATATTTCCACTTTCGCTAATACTTTATCGGCTATCACAGATAAAAAAAACACATCCGCCATTTTAGGCAAAATACAAATTCGCATATGGCCTTATTCCCATTTTGCCTAACGACCTTATCAAGAAGGAAATGTCCGTTATATAGTAGATCTAACACTGTTTCAAACCAGCAGTAAAATTTCAAAGAGCAGTTGGTCAATCTGATGTATTCAGGCTTAAAATATAACATGGTTACTTTAGGACTTTATAACATGACCAAGACATTTCTGATCTAAAAATAATATGTTCAAAATTCCTAGCACTCTTTAGTTCATACTCTTTGTGTTCTACGACGCTATTCTCCGAATTTTAACATAGTATTTTCTGAGTTCACAGATCATGAAAAATATATTTTTCTACGATTTTTTTCTTCAACGTTATACATAATGCTCCAAAAGAAATACAAGAATGTGTCTATCCTAAAGGAATTTCGAGAAAAGACCATCTTATTTAATAATTTGTAACACCCACATTTCTTCCTTTCCGCCTTTTTCTTCCCTTGTAGAGAAAATATCAAAATAAGCTGAAATAGTCTTTAATTATTATAGATGAAAAGTCTAAATTTAAAAAAAAAATGATTTCTAACCCTAAAAGAATTCGAGATAAGTCACCTTGTTATAACAATTATAACTTGATTTTTTTTCTTCTTCTCGGGGAAGAACAAAAAAACTATGAAGTATGTGTCTAATTATTTTAAATGGGAAATCCATATTCTAAAGAGATCCTTTAGAGATTCGGAGACATGATCATTTTACTATCATAGAAATTGCTACTCCATATCCTCCCTCCCTCGTGGAATTTCCAAAATCTTTCTTTAGTGCTATCTTACGTCACAAATTCTATGCACTGCCGAAATTTCAAGTTTCTAGCTTAAACAGTATGGCGTGGCTGTTGAGTAGTCTCTTACTCTCTTAGGACTATTTTTATATATTGAAATTAGCCTTCAGAAAAATAAAACGAAATCTTTGAGTTTTACGTCCCTCGCTT
Organism: Thermobia domestica; assembly: GCF_964235325.1. Classification (NCBI taxonomy): domain Eukaryota; kingdom Metazoa; phylum Arthropoda; class Insecta; order Zygentoma; family Lepismatidae; genus Thermobia; species Thermobia domestica. Next base: position 160,544 of record NW_027656014.1, read on the forward strand.
ATGCCGGTTAGGCTAAAGGAGAAGGTGATTATGAATGAAATGGTAGAAAGATGAAAGTGGGAGGAAACGGGAGAGCTCCGAGAAAACCTACACACACGGTGTTTGTCCACCACAAAGTTTACTTGGCACGAGCTGGGATCGAACCCAGGACCCCATGCATCAGAGGTGAACGTTCTGCTACTGAGCCAAATTAGCCTTCGGCTAGCTGGGAATTTTGCCCCTTGGGCCCCGCATTTACTCGGTCTGCGGCCTCGCACTTTTCATATCCCTTATATATTTCTAATCTTTAAGGGATGTTGAGATCTAGCCATCTTATAATTACAATTCCAACTCCCACCCTTTTTCTTCCTGCCTTTTTTGTTCCCTTCTAAAGGAAACATCAGAAAATGCTCATCAAAGAAGTTCCTTTAATTAACATGTCTCTACTTTTAACCCCTTCAGTGCGTAATTTTCAGATGCGAACCGCTGTAAAAAGTGTAAGTTTTTTTTCATTATCACTAAAAGCGCCATTATCACTTTCCTCCGACTCCAAACCTATTGATTCTAAATCTGTTTCAAAATCTCTTACATCAGAATCACTAATTAATAACTGTTCCTCGATGTCAGCATCGTTGAAATATCGTTTTGACGCCATTACTGTGCTGCCTGCTCTCAAAACATAGAATGAAAACTGTACTTGACGAAGCATAAACTCTATTTTAATTTCTTTCTTCTTTCCTCTTCTTTTAATTAAGCAACAATTGAAATCAGCTGAGCGCAAACTCGCTAAATATTGTCGAGATAACAGTACTCATACTATGGGCAAGTATATTCGCCATACGCAATAGAAAATAGCCAAAGCAAAACGAAAGCGTATATATACGCCATCCGCACAGCAGGTGCGTTTTGAAGACACGAGTTAACTCGCCACCCTCACTGAAGGGGTTAAGGGAGTCCGAGATATGGTCATGTTACTTTTAACAATTACAACCCCCATCCTTTTTTGTTTCCTTGCCCCAGGGTCGATTCCCAGTGGGGACACTCGGATGAAAAAGTAACAGCTTTTTCAGACAATCCATCTTGAGCGAGGTTTTTCCTCATTCACACCAGGCAAATGCCGGGATGGTATCTAACATAATGGTCCCAGACCGCTTCCTTCCTTCCCAATCCTTTCTTCGTTCCCTTTCCCGGGATAGTGCGCTCGCCAAGGGATGTTACGTGTGGAGCTAAATGGCCTTAGATGCCGATAGCTCAGAAATCTAATTTCTAATCCTTTTTTGATCCCCCTTTTTCCTCCTTTCTAAGAGAAAGATTTAAAAAACGTGAAGTACGCCTTTAATTATTTTTAAAATTAAGCCTAAACACTAATTTTCATCCGTCTAGCTTTAAGTGATTTCGAGATATGGCATCGTATTTTAATTACTGCAACCTCCACTCTTTTTTTCATTTTTCTTCCCTTGTAGGGGAAATAACAAGAAACGTTGAAACACGAATTTAATTTTTTAAATGAAAAATTTAAACACCAAATTTCATGTCTCTAGCCTTAATGAATTTTAAAACATGGCCATCTAATTATAATAATTGTAATCCACCATTTTCCTTCCTGCCTTTTTTTTTTCATCTCTTCTAGAGCAAATATCTAAATGGAATTTATTTTTGAGACGCTGAATTGATTGTAAAAGCGGCTTCTTGATGTTCCTTACTGTTTTCGCTATATTCAAATGAATATTGAAAATGGAGTAAATTTCGACCACTTCCCGTTTCACTAGAGTGTTTTGGGTATCGGATATGTTCTTTTGAGACGATTAATCGATTGTAAAAAGAACTTTTGGACATCTATTACCATTTCTGTTCTATGGGAGTCAACGTTGGACCCTGAAATTATTGGTTTCATGCACTTCCGGTTTTAATAGATGGTTAACGAAGATGGCGCCTATTCTTGTAACACTCCACTTGATTGCTAAAAGCAGCTTCTTAATATCTTTTATCGTTTCTGCTCTATGATAATCATTATGCAAACCGGAAGTAGTAGTAAATGTCAACCACTCCCGGTTTCGCCAGTGTGCGAGTAGTTCTCTACTCTATGTTCTCTTGAGACGCCGAATCGACTGCAAGTAAACCGCTTGACGCTGTGTATTACCGTCTTAGTTCTATGACAATAAACGTTGAAATCTAAAATGTTTAATTTCATTCACTTCCGGTTCGAATAAAAGGTCAACCGAGATGGGACTTATTGTTGAGACGCTGAATCAATTGCAGAAAACCGCTTCTCGTTATCTCTTAACATTTTTGCTCTGATACCTGTCAACAGACAGACAGATGTAGCCGTTTTATAAGACTTCCGAGACTTATCAATAACATAGTTTGGACGTCTAATAATAATAGGCCTAATAGCATCTCAGCGATTTCTGGACTTCAATTAATGTTATCCTATTGGTTATACAACCCAACAAAAGAACGGTGTAAAACTGGTTGCCAATATTCCAGGTATTTACTCAAAAACATATTTCGTTACCTAATGCAAAGCTGTGATGTATGTATGTGATGGGAGCGAAAGTAGTTTTCAATAAAACCCTGACCACCTACTTCGTTCAAACGGACGTACTCTCATAACCGTAGGAGGGACAATTTAACGTTTGGGCTTAAAATAAAGGCTATTCAAATGCAATGCATACTTATCTACTGTTTTTTCGTTTGGATGTGAGTTCTTGGCTTTCTAAAAAATCGGTAGGAAAGATTTTGCCAACAAGTGTTAAGCCTAAGACATTCTTTGGATTATACTGAAATTCAGTTGATAATTTAGTCAACTGCGAATTTTGAGAATTGGGTCTAATTAAGATTAACATGAAACATCATTTGAAAAAAAAAAAAAACCCTCACATTTAACACTGTTTCATATTTATGTCCTCGTTTAAAGAAACAACACAGTCTTGATGCCATTCATCATGATTCAGTTTTTCAGGTACTCAATTAGAGTACTTTTACGAATATATACTTCTCGTCTGCGAATAAGATTCGATCTATTTCGTAAGAAAATATCTCCTTTACAATTGATTTGATTGATTTATCATAAATTCAGCAGAATTACTATATCTATTAGTACAAATTGATAGTTTTGTTACCAAAAACGCCAGCTTCCAACTTCGGCGTTTGTTGATTTTAGAATTTTATCACGCAATCGTTAAATATACCTAGGTATTCTACTTCTTCTCAGAATTACAAACAAGCAAATAATTATAACAACATTACAAAATAACAAATTCTCACTACAATTAGGTCATTCAATGTAACAACATAATCATAATAAGATATACATCAAGCTCCTAATTATTCGCAGAATTGTGTGGCACGGCAACCGCAGGTAATTCGTAAAATGGTCAGAAACGTTAAAAATCAACACGAAAATGTTTTGAACTTTATTATTATTATTATTATTATTATTATTATTATTATTATTATTATTATTATTATTATTATTATTATTATTATTATTATTATTATACAATTAGGGTCTGCACATACAATTATGACGTAATAAAGAGCAGCTCATCAAACCATCAAACCACCATAATTATAAGTTTGATGGTTTACTTATTTTCTCACAAAAAAATGTGAAACTGTATTTTTTCTTGGGGCACGGTACTTAGTGGTCAAATGTTTATCTATGGTATATCGGATCCTGGTTCGATCAACGGTGATAGTAAGTTTTTGTCGAGAACATCGTGTCTATGGGTTTTCTTGTGGTACTCCGTTTCCTCCCACTTTCCCATTTTACCAATTCCTCAATCATCATTCACTTACCTTAATCATCATCTCCTTTAGTCTGAAGAGAATAATGCGTAGGACGTTAAACTGAAATATTTCATATCATAGTTTATATATGTGTGTGAGTGTGTGTTCCGTAACAAGTGCAATTTTTTTTTCAATTTAAAACACTTATATTTTACAATCTTACAGAGCAGAAATTAAAACACATCTTAAGCACGGACTGGCACCTACTGCTTCTCTGGTCTGGCAACCCTGAGTGGCAGAAAACCACTCACGTTGTTTCTGTCAACGCCTTGTTTACCTTTTTTTTTCTACACATTAACACACAGTAGCGATTCTACAAAAAATAAATGCGTCAGACGCATCACACTTATAATAATTACAACTACTTATGTCGCTAGAATTTGATGAATTTCTTATCCATGCATCAAAAAGCTTGCTACTAAGGAAGACTCACATCCTTGCATTTGCATAATATATTAGTTAGAATTAAATTATTAAAATGCAGCTGAGCGTTAAGTGGTATTAGTTGTTAAGCTTTAGGATTTGTGGCTGAATATTTAATGCACTTTGGGGAAAACTTTTCTAATAGGCTTAAAGTAAATCAGCTTAAGGCTCATAGCTTATTACAAAGCCAACGGACTTCTACTGCATTTTAGAATAATTAACAGAGTCCTTATTATACGCAAATGATCCTTCGCTGCAGCGCGCATATCTTCAACAGGGTAAAAACTTCTGGTGAATCGTAAAAAGCCGTTTGGCCAGCCACAGCCCTTCATGGGTGGCTGTAACTGTAGGGAATTCAGTTTAAATTTTAACTATTGTAACTAGTTTCCCTCTTATGTCAATGAAATGTAATATTTAATTTAACGTAGAATTTTCAAAACTTTTTTCCGAGTAGGGACCTCTTTTATGAGTCAGAAAGTTCTACGGACCACCCCATTCCTGTCCCCTTCCAAGGCCACACTTCTAAGACCACTTATGCTCTGCGTACCATAATTGCAAAAATGCTGGTTTAACATATCTCATAAGCTTAAGAAGTCATATATTGTAATTAATGAAAATAAATTACAAAAAAATGGCAGAATAAGAAAATGGATGGAAATGCAAAAAACACGAGAAAGCCCTCAGCCGTGGTAGTGTCCACTAAAAAAAAAATCTTGGAATCGAATAAAGAGCTCTTAGTGACTAATATGGCTCTCTAGCATTGAGCTACAGTGCTCTACCCGACTTAATCAATAATTACACATTTATCTACTTGTCGGTGTAAGAGTTGTGGTTCAGTGGTAGAACACTATTTTTAGTGCTTGGGGTTCCTGGTTCGACCTCCGTCTCCACAAGTGGGTTTTGTGATGGACAAATCATGTGCGTGGATTTTCTCGGGGTTCCCCGTTTTTTTTTCACTTTCTTCCCTACTACCTGTTTCTTCTTTGTCATTCATCTTCATCGCCTTCCTTAGTCCCGGACCATAATCGTGCGACGTTAAACTAAGAATGAAACATAGGCGAATCACTGACAATGTTGTCGTCTTCAGTAGAAGGAAAAGTGGTACAGGGACATCTAGTGTTGAAAGAAATATGGCAGAGAAATGTAATTATTCTCTATAAATGAAACATCTCTTCTCTATGTGTGCATAACTTCTTTTCTTTTTTAAAAAAACAATAAAAATAAAACGTAACTTTTACATTTTATAATTATAGCATTTAGTGCAAAGAAGACGAATAATTACTCAGTGAATGATTGGTGGGGTGACAATGCGAGATGAAAAGTAAAACCTACGAACAGGATTTAATCACAAACTAACATGGCTCGGGATCGAACCAAGAACCCCTAGCACCAGAAATAAGAGCTGTACTTCCTAAAAAAATAACTGTCTACAACTCATATTCGCTCTTATTAATTATACTTTTTTTTAATGACAACTAGATTAGACGGGAATACGAACACTAAAATATCGAGGATAAGCTTGCATTGTAATCAACACATAAATGAAAATAAATTGTAAGTTTCTAACTGTATTCATTACTTTTATATATATATATATATATATATATATATATATATATATATATATATATATATATGTGTGTGTGTGTGTGTGTGTGTGTGTGTGCTATGGAATGAGGAACTTAACCCTGGTAGAATGAAGCCCCATTACTTCAGTTAGTTGCTACTGCCTCTAGTGGTAGTTTCACTAACTAAGATTTTCGCTAGGTCTTTGGATAGTTCCATTGCAGAATCTTATCTTCAGGTAGCTGGTAGAAAATTTTTGTTGCTCTACTAAAAGGGAGAAATTATAATGTAACTAGGGAATTATTGAAAATTTAAATTGTAAAAATGGAAAACAGGTTTAATGTCATGTATAGTCTTATTATAATTGGCAAAGAAAGTTTGAAATGAAATGAAATGAAATCTTTGAGTTTTACGTCCCACAGATATGCCGGTTAAGCTAAAGGAGACGGTGATGATGAGTAATGAATGAAATGGTGGACTGTAGAAAGTGGTAGGAAACGGGAGAACCCCGAGAAAACCCACGCACACGGTGTTTGTCCCCCACAAAGTTCACTTGGAAAGAAAGTTTGTAGAATGAATACGGTACTATTGCGGGCTTATGTTTTTTCATTGGTATGCCAAAATTATATTTTTTGGTACCAGTTCTTCATTGCACTACATATTATTTGGTATTTAATTAAAATGATGATTAGTATTCGTCTAAATTTAATATTTCATGTTTAGCCATTCTTAATAGTTGGTTTGGAAATTTTCCAGTAAAATTCTATCTAATTTCATGTTAGCATGTGCTGTAAAATTGGAAACTCGTTTGACATTTTCGATTAATCGAAATTTAACCCAGGAAATTGTGGTAGATGTAGGCTATCAATATATAAAAAAAAAAAAACCTGTATATTAAGAAACTGAGTATTAATGTTAGAAAGGAAGTTTTATAAACAGTTGTTTTTCTTCATTATATTCCTCGTTAGAAAATAAAAATAAAATCTCGAACCTCCAATGAGTTACAATGCACTACACTACTGAGCCACATTGTCCCCCAAAGATTTCGAAAAAATGGACAGAGTTGTAAATACATTGTCTAATATACGCAAAAGCTGAGAAAAAAATCTAACTTTTATAAGCAAATTCTTACTAGTGTGTATTTGTGTCTGCCTGTTATTAGATTTTCGCATAGAAAAAAGTCAACTAGACACACTAAATTTTATAGATAGTTAGATCTTAGCAGATCTAGTCCCGTGCTAAGACGTTTTCGTGTTTTGCGGCTCGAGGGGGGATTGGGAAGTTCAGACGTTCTGTATGTTGAAAAAGCGTAGAGTATATTGGACAACTCTCACGTTAGACAACTTCAACTACTCTACTGTATTCCAAGTTGCATATTGTTCAGACCATGAAAAACGGCACTTTTGAGTTGATTTAGAGTTTAACGTCCCTTCCAGCAGCAAGGACATATGAGACAGGACCTACTAACTAACGTGGAACGCGAACCACATGAGCTCCTGCCACGAATCTAAACCGGTTCTCCCACGTCAAAGGCGCGTACATTAACCACTTAGTCTCGAAGGAGCTCAATTTTGAGTTGAGTTGATGTTGAGTTTAATGTCCCTTTCAGCAGAGAAGCTATAAGATACGGGAGCTATTGATTAACATGGAATCCGTGCCACATGAGCTCCCGCCGAAAATCGAACCCAAGTCTCCCACGCCAAATTCGCGTACGCTGACCGCTTAGCCATGTTCAAAGAGCACTTGTGCTAGAAAATAAATAGCTTCATTAAATTGCACTATTAATTCAACTATTCTAATTGCAAATTATAAATTACAAAAGATAGCAGAAATTTTCAAAAAAATAAATAGAATACATTTACTGTATCATAGACCGTATCAAGTCTGTTCGTTTCTCACATATAAAAAAGGGTCTCAATACAACTGGTACTTTAATTAATGCAATTTTGTGTAAATACTAGAGCAGAGGTAATGACATCCATCAGCCTGACTGCAAAGTATGACTTGGGAATTGCCATAACTGAGAGTCGGAGACGTGTTTTGTTTATAATTAGAATAAAATCGAAATATTTCGCCTAGATATTTATGCAATCCGAAACTCTTAAATGTTTTGCAGTTTGCATTTTAGCGTCACTTACAGTTTTTTTTTTTTTTTTTTTGTATTATAGATAGGATCTTAAAGAGAAAAATGTCGTGGGAAACATAGAGGAAGATCTCGAAACAAAAATATTTAATAGGAAAACAAAACGTGATTTATACGTAAAAATACACAATATCAAGTTTTATAAAAGAAAACAGATCATCTACCAAAAATATTGAAGAGATTTTTTTTTTTATAAAATAATGTGTTTTCCCATCTAAATCTCTTCTAGCAACAATAATACTTCTTTTACAGTTTACTCTATTTGATTACACAATATTAACGTGATCAAGAACCCATTTTTGTTCCTTTCCTCTTGTCTTGAGTTTGAGTTTCTTTCTTTCCCTGAAAAATGGAAGGGAAGAGCAGGGATGAATGGTGTAATCCTTCATTCCCTTTCCCCCCATCCCTCCAAACTGATTCCAGCGGAAAGCCTGTGGCACTGTGTCATCGGGGGGAAACTCCAACTACTGTAGGTGGAGATTCTTTTCCTCCTATGATAAATCCAGCGCCCTCTGCGGATCGATTTGAAAACGTTTCCAAGGTGGTGGCCCAGCCGTTACGTCATTCCATGTTGCCAGTTTCTACCTTCAATTTTACCACTGATCTCTTACTTAATACGGTCACTTTTTAAAGTGTAGTGTTTGTTTCAAACTGAAGTGTAGAAAAGTATTGTTTCTTTTTCTTTCATGATTCGATGATAGCTGTCAGAAACACATTCACTGATCACAAGTTGTAGAAACGTATTAACTGCACTAGAATAAATAATAATAATAATAATAATAATAATAATAATAATAATAATAATAATAATAATAATAATAATAATAATAATAAAATAAGTAAATAACAAATTGATTATAGTGGTCATTCCTAAAAACAAAACATTAAAGGAAATGAAAAAAATTAAAGGAAATCTTTAATTTGTGTCACCAGAGTATTGAATTTAACTAAATTAATGACTAATAATTAGGTATAACGGGTGGAGTAATAAAATTACAAGAAAAGGGAAAACTTTACTTACATTAGCATATGTTTCTCCCAGTGCGGCTCTTGAGTAAAACATAAAATTTTATAGCTAGATTTTTTATGAAAACTTGCCTCATATCCCAATTGTCGTGTACCTAGGCAAGTTTCAATCAGAATGAGAACATTAGAAAAATTTTCTTTCCTTAGTTTGTAGCGAGAAAAAATAAATAAATGTTCGCCGATGTGTCTTCCCCTCAAGACTCGCCGCTGGTTTCTCTCTTGGAGAATTCAAATGCTGCTGTGGCATGAAACCGATGTCACGATTCTGTGCGTTCCATTTGTTCGAATTCTTCCATTGAGGAAGTGTGTTTCCTAAAAGAAAAGAAAGAGAGAAAGATAGAAATAAAGAAAAAAAGAAAACTCTAAAATGACATAATTATAAGTTGCAATTAAGTGATTCGCTTATTTTGTTAAAAACATGATAAACGTCAATAACATTTCTAGTTCTGTTGTTTTGGGAGAAATGGTAATAGCAAACAAAAGGGATCTGTAGCTTCGTTTACACACAAGTCATTAAAAAAATAGTTAAGTAATCTTTACTTTTCTTATACCTTTTTTATGTTTTTAATACTTTTACTTTAATGTTAATTTATTTTGAAGGGTTAATTTATTTACTAGGTTTAATGATGAAATATTTAATGGTAATGATGTACAATAAAGTTTTTAGTTTTTATTTGTTAGGGTGAAAAGCAATAAAAGGTTGATCAGAAATATTTCATACCTGTAAGTAAGAAAAGATTAGAAGAAGAAGTTAAAAACAACACTCTGTGATTATATCTTGTGCGAGAATGAGCAGTTTTTATTTGTGAAGTAGATGTCATAATTTATATGTATTTTCGTTTATTTGTATATGGTTTTCACTTTCAAAATACAAGAATTATATTGTGACAAGAATACGTAATGTTTTATATATGTTATATTTTGAATCTACATTATATTTTATATATATACACATGGTTAATTAAATAATGCTTGATAGAGTCCTGTATCGCTTGAGGCATGGTGGAGAGTCCTATACTGCCTGGCGTGGTGATAGATCCTGTATCGCTTGTGTCATGGTGGACAATTTATGCACCCTTTTAGTAGAAAGTATCTTGTATCGCTGGGGATGAGGATGAGGTTTCTTGACATGGTTCAGGAGGATTTATGCGGCCTTTCACTGACCTGTTTTTTAAGTTAGATTACATATAATTATTTTCTTACCGGTTAGGTTAGGTTTGTGCCTGAAGATTTGATTTTGACAATTTATTTGGTAACTTTGCAATTGAAGGGGGATGAGCTATTGGTAGAAAATGCTTTTAATTAAAAAAAATGCTCATTCTCGCTCAAGATATAACCACAGCGTGTTTTTTAACTTCTTTTAATCTTAACCACCATTGACATGACCTTTACTTACAGGTATGAACCATTTTTGATCAACCAACTATTTATTGCTTTTCATCGTAACATTATTTAATGGTAATTATAAGTCAAAAGAACTTCCGACTCGAATTCTTATTATAGAGCGATGGTGGGAGAACAGAAAATATGGTAGTAGTAAAAAGAAAAAATCGAGATTTCAACAGAGTTACACATTTCATGGACTCTACAAACGAAAAAAAAAGTTACTTTTGGATGTCTGTCTATCTGTTCGGTACGATGTATGTATATGCACTCGCGTACATGCTCTACTAGGATTACTGCCTAACTCTGGTTTCGTAGGGTCACTCCTGTCCAGGTCCTGTCCCAGGTCACGAAGTAGCTCTGTCGGGACTTTAAAATGTATCGACTTACATGTTTATTAACAAGATTGGGATAGTTATTATTGAAATTTAGTTTCTACATTATTATACAGAGCCTTTAAAATAAGGAGAAACGTTACAAAAGCGCCAGTCAAACAGGCAGTTATGAAACAGATAGGCATACATAGGCTTCATATTATTTAAATTGGCCATTTTTAAAATTATATATACGTATTAAATGATGTAGGGCCTAATATGATTTCACTTTCTTTTTGTCAATTAGATAAATATGATTCACTTTTTACTACATGCAGAAAGATATAGTACATTATTACGAAAAAAAAAAAGACCGCTGGTAAATTTCTTTCCTCATTAGCTGCATGAAACGTCTCTACATGCTGCTTTGAGAAAATGGCACCCGAAGCCTTACCATTCAGCGTATCCGGACAACATTTAAATTTAGGGTTTTTGCATGATTCTCTAGTAGCGGAGACTTCGACTTTTCTTCGTACTTCCTTCTCCAAATAGAGCTAGTTTGCTGGAGTGTGGAAATAAAAGAAATGCGTATTTCTCCGAAACAGCTCTACCGATCTTATTTATATTTCATAACTAAATACTTCATTAACAGACGTGTAATATGATGTTAGTTATTTTTCTGGGAGATATCCAGAAAGGATAATTTATTCTGGCAGGTTGAGTTCTTTGCAGCTTTGCTAGATTTAGTGGCGACTTAATGCTCATAAGAGCAATAATCATCTATGATTTTGTTTTCCATCAAGTTAAGTTCAACTTCTTTTATTCTCCGTCAAGACTGTACGAAATAAGAATCTAAAGTTGGAAGTTAAGAAAACTTTTGTTTTCATTTCTTCATCTTTAGTTATTAGATCTTTATGCCAGAAGTTCATCTTAAATTTTAGAACATATTATAGTAATATATAAATTAAAATTTATTTCTTAAATTGCTTACTCTTAATAATTAATTTCAAAATATTTTTCATTAATGAATTACTAAAAATAAAAAAAAAAAAAAACTAAACTCTATGGCCTACGGAACCCTGAGGTTCAATACCGCGTTCACAAAAGCTTTCTATTGATTTTTGTCCTTAGCCAACTGCATCCAGTTTCTACTTTGTATTTCTATTTCTGCGAGATCCATCTTAATATTGTCCTCCCATTTTAATATAGGTCTTCCTAATGGACGTTTTCCGATTGGATTTCCAGTTAAGACTTTAAAGGTTTTCCTACTTTCTTCCATTCTGGCTACATGACCTGCCCACCTGAGCCTCCTAGACTTGATGACCCTAACAATGTTGGGTAAACCGTATAAATTATGTAGTTCCTCGTGATGAAGTTTCCGCCATTCCTTGTTCCCATTCCTCTTGGGTCCGAATATTCGTCTCAGGATCTTGTTCTCAAATACTTTCAATCTATGTTCTTCCGTCAGAATAAGTGACCATGTTTCCCAACCATACAGAACAACAGGCGTCATTATCGTTTTATATATTTTAGGCTTCAAATTCCTCGACAGAATTCGTAACAATAAGAGATTTTGAAGTGAATAATAACACGAATTCCCTGGCTTTAGTCGACATTTAATTACTTCTTGAATATGGTTATGGTTTCAAATATTGATCCTAAATATTTGAAAGTACCCACTTTATCAAAAGTATTATTTAATATTTTAACCACCGCCTCCTCGATTTACTTACCTGCCTGTTCATTCTTTTCAAAAACCATTGCCTCCCGCGTGAACGCTTGTTTTCTAATTTCGACGCTAGAGTGCAGCACGTACTGCCCATTTTTTGTGAGTAAATCTTATGGTTTGCATAGGAAGGACCACACTTTTCCAATAGTTTAGGAAAGAAAATGGTCTTATATTGTTGGGTATCATTCTGCAAAGCAAGAAAAGACAAGTTGGAATACAATGGAGTGTTATTTCATGAAATACCATCCGATAATGAACTATGTAAGAAAATTAATTGGGGTATACATGAGGGATACTAGATTTTCCGTTTTTTCCTCAAGCCTTTGGCAGTTGCATATACGAAACTCTCTAAGTCAATAAACTAACTGTATACTCCACATTTGGTGAGTTGAACAAAGGGGTATATTGACGAGGAGTTATAAAATGAAAAAGATCTCCAGTATTAGACTTCCAAACTATACTATGTATAAGTGTTGGCAGTCTTATAGAACGGCTATGTTTTTCGGTTGACAGGTATCAGAGCAAAAACGGCAAGAGCTATCGACATGCAGTTTTCGGGGATCGATTCAGTGTCCCAGGAATATTTTACACCTCCTTGGACTACTTTCTACTTAAGCCGGAAGTGGTTGAAATCGACCACTTTGGGTTTCAACAGTAAAGCTTATAACTCAAAACTGTGATAGATAACCACAAACTGTTTTCGGAAATTGATTCATGGTCTCAGGGAAATAACCCATCTGCACTCCTATATCTTAGTAAAACTGGAAGTTGAAGAAATTCAGTACTACGTCCAGTTTCAATGTTGATTTTCGTATAGCAAAACCGGTAAGAGATTTTGCGAAAAGTTTCTCAGTAATCGATTCAGTCCCAAAAATGTACTCCATGTCTTCAATATAGTATTCAATTTGCATAGCTTGGAAGTCTACTGTAGTTTCACTGTCTGAAACGATACTCACCTGTATATTTTGGATATTGTTGCTCTCGAGACAAGATTTAAGCTACTTTATCTCAAGAAGCTGTTGCTATATTGTGAGACAGCTTTGTCATCTCGTTTCTCATAGACAGTTGCTGCTTCATATCGTGAGCAACACTAATTTTAATACTAAAACAATGTACAAGTTAGCTTAGAGTAAAAACAATCTATATAACATGTTGTGGTGTGGTTTGCGATGGCCCAAAGTCTGGAAAGTGTATTAGAAAAGGTACAATTCTTTGTGTTTCACATTTGTATTAGTAATGACTAGTGTTTGGGTTTAAACTTCCTTATTATATATATAGGGTGGCCCAAAAGTAGGTATACAGTAATTTACTGATCAACCCATTGCTTTTTATATCATTTCTTATTGCTATCCATAAGGTAGACTTAGTTTCTTTATTATTTATTCTTAATGTCTTTGTACTTATATCTTAAGCTCGGAACAGCCGAAACAAATGAACCTATAAGCTAAACATTATTCGGCGTAAGCTCTAAATTCCGATAAACAAAATATTTGTATCCTTCCGCTTGTCACAAATACGATTGGCTAGTGATGTATCACTCCCACTCCCCACGGGGAGGAGCAAATTATACACGTGCATTTAGACAATACTGTCTCGTGTTGTCCAGATACTTACAGCAGCAGCAGAAAAGAAAGAAAATAAACTCGAAAGATTAAAAAAAAAAGTATTTGAATTTCTCTTGTAAATAATTGTTGCTTAGTGAGTAAAGGTTTGCCTTGTTGGTGTTTCACCACAACACTCGCGGAACCGGGATTCATGCCAGTCATCTTTCAGACTTTAAAAGCAGAACACCCGTCCACAGTTGAGTTGGCGCCAAAATTACTGCGCATGCTTAGTGTTTATTTCTATTATTTCATTAGCCACACTCGATTGCAGCATTATTAGATAATTCGTATTACATTTTTGTCATTTATAATAATATAGTAGTTTTATATGAAGCTTCATAGTAAAAGTAATAATCCAATCACATGAACTATTTTGCGGAGGAGTACAAGCGTCGGTAGGACAACAGCAAATCAGCGAGATTTAGTTTCACGTGGCTTTGTTTATCGCAGTTTAGAACTTACGCCGAATAATGTTTAGAATGATATACCTGATCGATGCAGGGGTGTAGGCGTATACCTACTTTTGAGCCACCCTGTATAATTACAATTATAAATAATGGAGGCGATTTCTCAGTAAATTTGGGAGGGGGCATTCAGATGCAGAATGCTGAGGATTTTAAGACAAATTGCATTCAAATTATACCAAATATCGCATATTCATAAGTACAATGCGGGGGGCCGGGGCCCCCGCCCTCAGGATCGGCACCCTTGCTTATAGCATCAGAGTTCCTTCACATGAGAGCATAAAATTATATATGATCCTGTTAATATTGATCCTAGATATTTGAAAGTATCCACTTTATCAAAAGTATTATTTAGTATTTTAACGCATCCATAATTTGCTGTATTCCCGTCCCGACGCACTTCCATGTATTTAGTTTTCTCTGCATTTACTTCTAAACCCATGCCCCTGCAAGCGTTTAATAAGATCTCTGAATTTCTTTCTATTGTTCTCCTATCATCTCCTATTAAATTTAAATCTTCAGCATACGTCATAACCTGATGAACATCATTCAACTCTAGACCCTGGTTGCTATTTTTGATTTTCCTTATAGCGTATTCCAGGACAAAGTTGAATAATAATGGCGACAACGCATTTCCCTGTTTCAGGCCATTCTCGACGTGAAAGCTCGTGGACAAAAATTTTCCTACTCGTACTTTACTTTGGGATTTATTTAAACATATCTAAGTTAATCTAATTAGATTTTCCAGTATTCCAAATTCTGTAAGAATGTTGTACAATGTTTCTCTGCTAACCAAGTCATAAACCTTTCTAAAATCAATCAATAGTTGATGTACCGGGGTATTGTATTCCCATTTCTTTTCGAGTATTTGGCGAATGGTAAATATTTAGTCGATAGTTGATCGATTTCGTCTAAATCCGCACTGATAATCTCCAATAATTTCATCTGCGTATGGGGTCAATCTTTCTAATAGAATGTTTGAAAGGATTTTAGAGGATGTTGACAGAAGAGAAATGCCTCGATAATTATTTACAATCAGTTTTTTCGCCTTTCTTGTGAATTGGAACAATGATTGATTCTTTCCACTCTTATGGCAATTCTTCCATGTTCCAGATAAGGAGAATGAGTTTGTGTATCTTGTTCCACAATTGATCGCTTCCAGCTAAAATCAACTCAGGCGGAATTTCGTTTACACACGGAGATTTGCGTTTCTTTAATTTCTTTATAGCGATTTCTACTTCTATTCGGTTAGGTTCTGGAATATACGGTTCTGCGGTGTGTATTTCCCTTTCTCCATGCACATTAGTTTTTGGCTGTCTGTTAAGCAATTCGTCAAAGAAATCTTTCCATCTATTTAAGATGCTATTTGTATAATTGAAAACTGTTCCGTCAGCTTCCTTTAATACGCACGGGATTGATAGCCTTTCTTAAATTCGTTGATCCCCGTATACGTGTCCCGAATGTTTTTATTTTTGCTATTATTTTCAAGTTCCTTAATTTTAGCTTTCAAAAAATTGCGTTTCTTTGTCCTATAAGTGTTAGAAGTTTCCCTCCTGATGTCTACGAAATTTTGCGTAGTTATTTCATTCGGATTTTGTAGGCAGCGTAATTTTGCCTGTTTTCTCTTCTCTGCTAGTTTAATGCATTCCTGGTCGAACCATGGTTTGTTCCTACGTATTTCCGCGTGTAACAAATTTTTCTATTGCTAAACTTTTAATGTTATCTCTAATTTCAATCCAGGTATCCTCAACACTAGTGCACTCCGAATCTTCTAAAGCCAAGAATTTATTCGAAACTTCAATCTGGTATTTCTCTCTTACCTGGCTCTCTTCTTATTTCTTTAAATTGAATCTCTCCGTTTTCGGACAATGAATATTACCTTTATTCAACGATAATCTCTCCCGTATTATCGCTGCTACCAGGTAGTAGTCAGTGTCAGAATCAGATCCTCTAAACGACCGAACATCAATTATGCTATATTGTCTTCTTCTATTTACTAAAAGGTGATCGATTTGATTATGTGTTTTTCATCTGGTGAGGTCCAAGTATATTTATGACCGTCGCGATGTGGAAAATTTGTACTCTTCACGATAAGGCTTTTGGATGTTGCAAAGTTCACGAGTCTAACACCTTTGTCGTTACTTTCCTTATGCAGACATTCGTTCCCTATAATCGGTTTGAAAATATCGTCTCGTCCTACCTTCACATTGAAATCCCCTAATAGAATTTTCATATGCTATCGCAGGAGTTGGTCAAATATCCATTTCTTCGTAAAAATTGTCTTTTATATCGTCATCCTTATCTTCTGTTGGCGCATGTACCTAGGTACAATAATATCACACCACCGACCCTTAAAAGTAATAAAATAAAGTCTATCAGTAACAAATTCAACCCGCTTAATTGCTGATGTAATTCGTTTGTGAACGAAACACCTTGTTCCTAATTAGTGATTTTTATTTTTTCCCCTTAAAAGAACGTAAAATTTCCGGAATTCACAGATCCATTTCCTTCCCACCTAACTTCCTGAACTCCCACTAGGTCCATCCTGTATTTCTCTAACTCATTCGTTACTGATTTTAACGCGCCTGCCCTATAAAGACTCCTAATATTCTATGTTCCAAATCTCATGTCCATTTTCTTTTGCTGAGGTCGTGCCAAGTTATCAGTCCTGGTCCGAGGATTTTGTGAATATTTCTGAACAAGAGCATTTTCTTTTTACAGGATAAGGTTGTTAGCCTCACCAAAAACCCCAAGCTGGAGGATCACTCCTTGTCGTCTGTCCGCGATTGCTTATTCAGTATATTCGCAGCTAATCTCTATTTCTAGAAGCCTTTTCCTCGATCCGCAACCTGAGGAAGCGCCATGCCGTGGTGACAGAAAGCTGAGTTTTCTCGGCTGAATTCTTTCTAATGTTGTGTAAAGTTCAACAACCTTGTGTATATATGTTCTCCTTTATTCATATGGCGCCTCTTAATTGATCGCGTGATAGTGTTTTGCGCTTTAATAGACATTTTCAAAAGAAGTGTGCAGCATTTTTCCACTGCAATTAGTGGCTTCATATAAAGAAATTTATTTCAGCTTTATACGGTCGATCGGAATTTATTCGAATATTTTTCATACCTGCGCCCGCCGTACTTCACTTTTACTTCATAATTTACCTGTTTGTAATGGAAGCACGGTGGCTCAGTGGTAGAGTGCTCAACTCTAGTGCATGGGGTCCTAGTTCGATCCCAGGTCAAGTGAGTTTGTGCTGTACAGTATCATGTCCGTAATATTTTTGAGATTCTCCCGTTTCTTCCCACATTCTAATTCACTTTTATTACTCATATATCTAAATTTAGCCTAAGTACGCGGCTATTTGAGGCGATCGCAAAGCGTATTTATTGCTCATGCGTACGCTTGGAATACGCTGACCATGTATTTAAATGTAGATGGCTAATCACAAACGCGAAAGCAATTAAAACGCAGAGAAAACGTCAGCTCGAGCGTATTTGGTGCATTTCGGAACAATAGACCGCCTGCTGTTTAAAAGATTTCAAAAGAAAGGGGAAAAAAAGGAAAGACGTGTTGCCAGGCAAGGGGATTGTAGCAAGAAACAGCTGCTTGGAAGATGGTTTGTGCAGAGTATTGGAACTCTGCTATTCCACACCTGGGCCTGGCAAAAAAGACCGGAAACCCAGACTAGCTCACAGTATGATTTACAACTCTGGTGAAAGTAAAATTACTGAATAGCCACCTTGGCCGCGTTCGCTACAGGGGGTAACGCTTTCTCACATAGCCTAAGACTAAAGGTGATAATTGTGGGCTTAAAACTGAAATGTTTTCTTTCATTTTTATAGCTGCATATAGACGGTATTCCAACATTCTCTTTTCTAACCTGGGTTCGATTCCTGATGGGGATACGTGGTCGAAAAAGTGTAAAAGCTTTTTCAGACCAGCCATCCTGAGTGAGGTTTTCCTGGATTTCCTCATTCTGACCAACCAAATACCGGGATGGTACCTAATATGTGCGGGTTCCAGATCGCTTCTTTCTTCACTCAATCCTTTCTTCCTTCATTTTCCTCGGATAGTGTGATCCCCGGGGGACGTCATTTCTCATACGCGATGAGCTAACATGGCCATAGATGCCGAAGGCCCAGAATTCTATTTCCTAATCGTAATTATTTTTTTAAAGTCGTAACAGGAAAAAATTAGCGTAACAGGAAAAAATGCCCGAAAATATCAATCGATAGTTCTGATCGAGCTTAACAAAATGACATGGTTGCGTGTAAATACTGATGCGTAGTTTCTGAGAAAATCAAGAAAGCATTTTTGTAAACCCAAAAACCGATGCTGTATGATAATCTCGCCAGTCATTAAGAGGAAACTGGAACTGAAATATACGAGGGTGATTCAGAAAGAAATGTCTCCAAGATGATACCGTATCTTTATTTGTATTTGACAGAAAGCTTGGAATGTCAACTACAAATTGTGGCACCATTTTTCAACATATTCCCCATTACTGGCAACACACTTGCTCCAACACGAAACAAGGATTTTTATGCCTTCATCGAAGAATTGTGTTGGCTGCTGGCGACACCATGGCCGAAATGCTGCTTCCACATCTGCGTCACAACTGTAGCGTTGCCGGTTGAGGTGATCCTTAAGAGCCTGCCTTACTAAAAATAATACGAAATTTACCATTTTTCTTTTGCCTGATTATTCATCAGTGAAAGGAGATAATGAAATGCAAGTTACCACAATCATAGATAATGCTATTCTACAACAGAAAATATGAACCTGAAGAATGTTCAGTGTTGCCATCCATAGAAATTACAGTGTTGCCAGAAAAACAATTTCCCTAAAATCTAAGTTAAGGCAGCGAGTAGAGGAACAAACTCAACTGCATTTGGTTACGTATCATATTGTTTTGGTTTCCTGTGAACTACTTTTTAAATAATAGTTGTATTTAGTTTGTAATAAACAAAATAGTTTTAACATACAGTTATTAAAACTAGATAATAATGTTAATTAAAAATAGTTCACAAGAAACTAAAACAACATGATACGTAATCAAATGAAGTTAAGTTTGTTCCCCTACTCGCTGTCTTAACTTAGATTTTTGGGAAATTGTTTTTCTGGCAACACTGTAATTTCTATGGATGGCAACACTGAACATTCTTCAGGTTCATATTTTCTGTTGTAGAATAGCATTATCTATGATTGTGGTAACTTGCATTTCATTATCTCCTTTCACTGATGAATAATCAGGCAAAAGAAAAATGGTAAATTTCGTTTATTTTTAGTAAGACAGGCTCTTAAGTTTGGAGAAGAGCCAAAAGTCGAAGGGAGCAAGATCCGGACTATAAGCAGAATAAAGCAGAATGTCAACAACAGTTTACTAGCAGATGGGGCAACTTTGAATTTGGGGGGGGGGAGAGCGAAGGAGAGGACGTACTTCATCAACTGACGCTTCGTTTCCGGGTCGTAATGGTGTACCCATGAGTTGTCGCGGACGATGAATGTTCCTCAATAACAACGCAGTCAGAAATTCAATGACAGCCCGCTGTTTCAACCGGACGTCACCACTGCATGTCATGGATTGCTCCGTTACTCTGGAACGAGAAGAGGTAGAAAGGTGAAACAAGTGACATTTTATAGCTTAAACATCAACGCATTAATGGTAAACAGTTCATAATGTTTGCAGTACTATTGGCCAAGTAGTGGGCTTGGAAGCATTACTTTCTGAATCACCCCTCATGCCCTCATCAAACTGTACGTTATTAACTTTGACAAGACGACAGTATGCAATAAGGTTAATGGGATATGGGCCAAGATTAAGATATTAACTTGAATCTTTGTTTGCTTACAATGTGCCCTAAAATGACATATATCAATTGTGCTGAGCAAAAATAAGATTCTTAAGGATAAATTGGTATGTGTAGTTTTCGAAAAAATATAAAACTATACCCCCTGTATTTATGGAGTAAAAATATTGTGCAGTATTTTGCTATAATATAAAACCACTATAAAGTTATTACAATTACAAATTCATTAAACTATTTAAATTATTGTTAAAATCAAATTATTTTAAAGTCTTTTTTTTTTCTAAATCTCATTAAATTCTTTAATTCAACCTTTTTAAAAATTTACCTTTATTGTACAGTGCCAGATAAGTATTTGTAAAATTATTACATTCATTTCATCATTATAAAAATAGCCAATAAACTTTAAATTAATGTTTCTTCAACCATCACGCCACATTCCTTTGCATTGGATTAGCCTTCCGGGTTGCATAATAATAATAATAATAATAATAATAATAATAATAATAATAATAATAATAATAATAATAATAATAAAAACGTCATTGTCCTCTCCCACCAAAACTGTTAAAGTACTCTTCTCGGTTTAGATTGTATATTGTAAAAGTGACCTCAAAAAATCATTAAAAGACAGAACCAGACCATTCCAGTTTCCAGGCCATTCCAGACTTAAAACCTAAAAGTTCATCGCAGCAAAAGCAATCCATAAAAAAAGTCCAAGCTACCATTAAAAATATTATCATAAAGCTGTTACAACAATTCATTTATCGCCCGTTGCAAATTTGACATGAAATACAAAATCCGATCGTTAACATTAGTTTGGCTTCATTGCATACAACCCAAAAAGTTTCGTAGCAGCTTACAAGACCTTTCATCATTTGAAACAACTACATCATCAAAAAATAAAATAAAATAAAAAATAATAACAATAATTAGGGCAAGTGTTCATTTCCTATCCAAATAGTTGAATCGCTTCTTCTCTCCCTGTTTTTACCTTCTATCGTTGTTTTATCATTTAAAATTGTTAAGTTTCAGTTATACATTAAAATATAACCTTCCATAATAACAGTTGCGTGTAAATTACCGGTTCTCACCCCCGTTTAAATCCCTTTGTTTAAGTAATTTATAATAATTTATAAGTAAATTGTAAATCAGTATCTAAGCTAATTAAACTGATATCCTGCACCTGCACAATATGTAATTTGTTGCTAAAAACTCTGCTAAAAAGGATTTTTATTTATTTGTATGTTACAAACATAAAAGATCCACTGTTAACTAATAATAAAAAATAGAATTTTTATTTGTTATTCTCGCTAATTATGCTATGGACTAAAGCAAACATGATATAATGGAAGTGAATGATGGAAGAATTGCTGCCATGGAAATATGAGTCAATGAGAAAACTAGACGTGATGTTGTTTACAACTGGGCTTGCCTGTATATGCTCCAGAATGTGATATGTTTAACAATAGTAGCAGGATAACGTTTAACATCGTATTGTACGAAGAAACATGTATCCATTCACTAGGAATGGGATTATATTGTTCATTAATTATAAAGGAAAGAATTGTGCTGTGTTTATCAATAGAGTTTATGTATATTATCAAAATATACCTTCAAACTGTGCACTCGAGCTGAAATCAAAATATACTTTAGGTGTATTAATGTTAGGATATAAAAGTACTGAAGCAGTCCTACCAGTGGTCGAAGTGAGACTGTATGCGGTGGTATGCTATACCGCCTCTGGTTTTTCAGTGGTAAAGGCATACTGCCTCTGGTTTTTCAGTGATCAAATCATACCCTCACTGGAGAGTAGATGTTAAATACCTTTAATAAATCCATTTTTATACACAGTAATTGAAGAATAGCTTTGCACGTAAAAAGATCTTATTTGTTATGTAGAAATAATTTCTAAGTTGACAACACCAACATTTTTATCTTTTTTCTACAATTTGTTTTTAAAATGAGATGTCGTCAAAGAAGTTCATCTAGTTTATATTTTGATGTGTCATATTGAATTATTTCGTTTGTATGTATGCGTGTGTCTTCTTGTCTTAATTCATATGAATGTCGTGTTTTAAGCATGAGTGGATCTTCCGGGGGTTTGGAACATCCCTCATTCGGGGGTTGGGCGGCGAATTTTCCCGCAGGAAATTTTTATTTATATTTATTATTATTTATTATAATTTTATTTATTTATTTATTTATTTTAGAAAGTTGTTTGCGAGGGATCAAAGTCTCTCCATGTCCCTTCGAAACTAAAGAGAAGCTTTCCAATGATTTTCAGTCATTGTGTAGATAGATATCCAATAATTTAGGTAACATACCCTCACTGTATTTAAACATTTAGATAGCCGGTATGTCGAGTCAAAATCGTATAAAACATACCACCTCTGCCTTTTTTCCACTTCGAACACTGAGTCCTACGGTATTTAAGGTGAACAACTGAGACTTCCAATCAGCAGTATTTCTTCTTTATTACTCATCAAGCAGAGCTGCTGTCAGATAGTAATTCCTATGAATTGAAACAGGCTTACACTCACGTTTGAACCTATTAATGTTCCTAATTAAATCGTTACCAATTTACATTTATCGTCCAACCTATGCATACTAACATCGAATTTAGTTGCAGAATCCTATATCATCATTCAACCACAGATTATTCATAAATGGATTGTCTGTTGAACTTCACTTTCTACCTTCCAAACTTACATATTAAGATACTTGTAGGAAATTTGTTTCAGGGAGAATATCCAACTCTCAGGAAGTAGTTAGTAGTCACATGAGACATACAAAGTCATTTATAAATACAAACAACGATTTTCTCAATTTCATATCGCTTCTGCAAAATATTATTTCACAGTACGTATACAGTTTGTCACCTTAATGTCTTTTCCTAATATCGTGGCACTATCTCCAGTACAAAAGAATCTGGAGATTTTTGGCACATAGAAATGCGAATAACTCATTTCTCCACGATTCTGCAGATGAATCAGTATATCAAAAGGCTACGAATACATACACCATTTATTGGTGTACAGCATTCCAGGTTCGATTCTCAGTGGAAGACCTTTAAAATTTGAACACATCATGGCGATTTCGATTCCACTTTAAACTGTAGATTCACGTCTTATATAGCCTTGGTTCTGGAAGGGACGATAAACTGTAATCCAACAAACAAATCAATTTTCCAGAATATCTTATTTTCTTGCCAATTTTGGAAAGTCCATCTTGGATGTAAAGACATTAATTTGTTGATATATGTGTGACTTATTTGCCTTCAGAAGATATAAATTCTCTCATTGGTTTACATGAATTCAGTATGAAACACAAAAAGGAAAAAGGAAGTAGAAAATGTTGTCCTTGGCAACACGAGGACCTGACTAGTAAGCCTATATTACAGTATAATATTGAAAGATTTATGTATCCCTGTATTTGGTTTATGCTTCTAGCTTTTAGTTTGTTTCTTATACGGTAATTTATTCTAGTGGTATGAAAGCAATTTAGTTTTATTTCGCACGTCGCCTTGTCGTACGAGAGAAGGAATAGTTTGCTGCTTTCTGCGGAAAGCATTCGTCTTTTGTTTTCCAAAGACATTACATTCTATGACATGTAAACCGACCGCTATGGAGAGGGAGAAAACTTGTTCCATGGAGGTTTTATCAAGACGTGAAGAGAATGCCGAGCGCTGCTGCTGCTGCTGCCACGAGAGCGACAGGGGTTTGGAAACTGCGAGATTGGAATGCATCACAAGGTTTTTTCGCCTGCTCCGGTCTACGACTACGATCCATAATGTAAACGAAATATGCTGGAATATGAAGAGCTTTTCGTTCTCGTAAAGATGATGTAAATCTGGAAAGAGACAAGAACATTTTATGTTCGCTCTGTGTGTACGTATGTTTGCTGTGAGTAGAAGTAGAACTATAGTTTCCTGTCACTAACTTTGGTTTACTACCGTTGATCCATGGGATAGCTTAGTTCGTGATTCTCCCCATTTTTTAAATATTTTTTGAAGGAACTTTGTGATATGATGAAAAAGGAATTTATTATTCTGTTCATGAAAAAGCTTTTTCAGGATGGATGAAGTATGAAATCAGCTAACTTAGAAAGAAGATGTATCGATTTCGTGTTAAAGTGAGATGAGTTGGCATTTACAAACTCTGGAGAATAGCAAGCATAAAACTAAAAATTAATAAAAGTAATTATCACAAAAATAAAACCCAATTGTCTGCGTGGTCATGTATGTTGTTGAAATTTGATTGTCATGTAAACAATAATGTTAAAGAAAAACTGATTCTACTTTAATGTGATGTGAGTTACTTCTGAATATTTTCAGTATGTCCAAATGACTAGTAAAACTATTTTTAGTTCTCGATTAGATTGCTAGTAAGCCTAGGCTGATGAGCAATTTTTAGTTTAACGTCCCTCAGTTATGTCCTATAGGTAGGGACGTGAAGTTTTCGTTTAATTTTATCCCTGATATCGGTGTTATTTTTGCCCAAAATTGGTGTTATTTTTCGCGATTTAACACAAGTAAATAGGGGTTATTTGCTTTATGGTAATGGTTTTGAAAAGCAAGTATATTATAAACATAGAGAAAATGGTCTGTGAAAGTTAAAGTAAAATATAATTTTAAAATTAAACGAATGGTTTCAAATTTGACATCTTAAATTTAGAAGAATAAATTATATTTTTGGACTTACCATCTGAGAAAAAAAATGGCTCGCTATCCCTCCTAAACTTGGATTTATTTAATGTGATTTGAGTGCATATGATATATCGACAAAAAAAAAAAAAAAAAAAAAAACCGCACTGCCCTGTTTCTTAACACTTTCTTTACTTCAAAAAAATCAATTCACAATAGAAAATATACTTATTTAAAACGCAATTCATATCATCATCAACACACATTTTCACTTAATGCAAATTTATAGTTTCTTCAATGTTTCTTATTTTTCAAACGACAAAACTGTCAATATTTCCACATTTTCTTCTTTAAGGTTTTGCCTCAATACCGTAACTATGAAGTTGTATTGTTAAAAAATATTTGGCTGGAAGCTGGCAAAGATATTGCTTCAAGAACACAGGCAGCAAAATCTCAGGGGCAAACTTTCACAAACCAACCGGTCTAAAAATAACAGGACTGATTGTCTTCTGTGAATCACATTTTATTGCAAAGGAAACTTGTGTTATTTTATTAGTATTTCGCCAACGTGGCGATTTCGCGAATCTATCGCTTTATGCAGTGCATTTTGGTATTATTTTGAAAAAAATACCAAGTTCGCGTTATTTCGCGATGCAAAAGCACCGAAAATGGCCTTCTAACGTATATTTAGATATATGTATATACTTTACCTTTTTCAAGTTTTCGATGTTATCGTTGAAACGAAAATTTTACGTCCCTACCTATAGCCTAAAACAGACGGTTGATTGATTAAAATGGATGATTACGGGAAAACTGCTGGAGTGAGATTTTAAGTGGAAATGGGAGAAGTCCCGAGGGAAAACTTCATGTTGTTCACCACGAACTCAAATAGTCCGGGATCCAACCAGGTATCCCTTGTACCACTAGTGAGCGTTCGATCACTACACCCTTGTACCCATATGAAGATTAAGACTCTTAGCTGTTGTGTTGACCATAGATCAACCAACTAACAAATTGATCAGAGATCATGGACTAGAACATCGCGGAGTAAATATCTTGTCTTTATGTTTTTGCTCTGTTATTTAATACTGTACATATGAACAGAATTTAAAAAGGGTAAATGTTTAGCAGACGGGGTCCAGAAGTACGTAAAAAAGTACAAAATTTACGAGAGAAATCGAAGATGCGAGTGCTTAGACCTAACATAAGCTAGCCAAATCTAACCAAACCTAAACTAAACTAACTTAAAGTAATCTGAACTAACCTAGTATTAATAGAAATAAGCGAAATTGTATTTTTTTTTTCGAAAATTATGCCGGACCCCTACGCTAATGTAATCTAACATAAAGAAACCTAACCGAACCGAAACTAACCTAAACTAACCTGAACTAACCGAATATGAACAGAAACTACCGAAATTGAAACATTTTTAGGAAAAAAAAATAGCTGGACCCCTTCTGCTAAACATTGTCCAAAAAAAGGAGTGAAATTTCAATTGAACAGCTTAATATGCATGTATTTGCGAAATAAAATAAATATTGCTTTGATTAAATACAGAATGAGCAAAATCTCTGTTTCAGATAGAGAAAGACAGAGAGAGTCTGAAAAGATTTGCTTGCGGAACGGCAAAATTTGTTTCTGAAGATTAATAATAATAATAATAATAATAATAATAATAATAATAATAATAATAATAATAATAATACTTTGTTTTTACGTGCTGAGAACAGCTGATACGTAGTAAATACAGCACTTGTCATATTCTACCTTATTTTATCGCTATAATATAGTAAAAAAAAAGATTTTATATTTCTCTCTCTGGCCGGAGAGCAGAACCATTGTTGATATGACCTCAAGGACGCTTTTAAAACACGTTGGCTGCCGTGTTGGGCCAATGGGCCCAACAGTGAACTTTCCTACTGCGCCGCGTTGGTCCGATGGGACCAACATTGTAATATTGAGTTTATGACTCTATTCCCAGCCGTTGGCTCATAACTAAAACTACTTATTCGTGCTGTCGCACCAATACGGCGCACGAAATTATACCGGAACTAGTGGCCTGTGAAAAAGTTTTTTGCTTACTAACTTTATGGGAGGAAGATTATAGCAACCAGTGAATATTTCAGTGAGAGTTACATAATACTGCATCAATGGCGCAACCAGCTAATCTGGGCCGGCAGTTAACGTGTAACAGAGTACAATGAGGGTATAGGGGAAAAAAAGACAAATATCATTCTATGATAAGTAGTTGGGTGTGAATGGTGAAAATATTAGAAAGTAGATTAAGATATGTAGTTTCTGTAGTATAAATTTTTTAGCATTTTTGTGTTTCACACAAACTGTTCTGGATGGCTCTTATTATACTGCTGCAAGTTGTATCAGACTTTCTCCTTTGAATTCTTTAATTATTTTAATTTAAAAATTCTTAAAATGGTTTGTTTTCATGTATTTAACACAAAAGTGATATTGTCCACATTGCGTATTTGCTTTGTGCAAACAAAGTAGTTTTGTTTGCAAATAGCTTGAGGGCACTTATTTGATGCTCCCTGTTATAATTATATAAACGTTGGAAAACAATCCAAGACATGAAAAAAAAAAAAAAAACTGATTTTTCGTTTTCAAACAGATCGATGCATGTTTCGTGCGTAATCCTCAACAAAATTTAGTTCTAACATACAAATGCGTACCGGTAATTAAATAAATGCTTCGGAAAAGCTTTTTTTTTTTTTCAAAATCCTTTTGAATTTATCATATTCTTCATCAACTATTCCCAATTTACGGTTGGATGAGGGTTTCTCCAATTCTTTTCTGTAACCACTTATCTTGATCATTTATTTTCTAAACTACTTCACACAATGGCCCCTAGCATGTGAATCCGTGGTGTATGGCGTCCCGGGTTCGATTCCCGGTGGAAAAACATTAAAATTAGAATGCATTATAGTGGTTCTGTTTCATCTTTAAATTGTAGGTCCAGGTCTTCTATAGCCTCAATGCTAAAACGGGATGGTAAACTTCAACAGATAACAAAATCAAAGTTACTCCATAGTGATTCTTGGATTTGTCATACTTCCGTTTTATGAGAACGTTTCCTAAGTCTCTTCTTGTCTCTACAGCATGTCGGACTCACTGGTACTTCAATGGTTTTATTTTAATGATAATATACAGGGTTTGTTCGGAAAGTAGTAGGACTGATTTTTAAAAAAGTTGTTCAAAATTTCGACACATCGACTTAATAGTTTTCAAAATATGTCCCTTCTGCATCTAATATCGCGTTTCCAGCGACTCTACCGATCACTGAAGGCTCTCTGCAACGTAGAAACTAAAATGTTTTTCAGCTCCCTCGTTACAGCCTCTTGAATGGTCTAGACCGAGCCGTGGTGCCGTCCTTTCAGGACTTTTCAGGCGGTTGAAGAGGAAGCAGTCTGTAAGAGCGACATCTGGGTTGTAGGGTGGCTGGGGAAGCTGTGTGATGCTATGTTTGGTCAAAAAGTCTATGACAGCAAAGGTGGTGTGACTCGGCGCATTGTCGTGATGAAGCTTCCATGATCCAGCGATTGCTGGACGAACGCGGGCAGCTCGTTTTCTGAGTCCTTCAAGTACTTCCACGTAGAATGCAGCATCAACATACTGACAAGGCAGTACAAACTATTTGTGAACCACTCCTTTTTAGTCAATAAAGACGATCAACTTCAATTTCATTTTCGACTTGCTCATGTGGGCTTTTTTCGAACGAGGTGAAGCGGGGGTATGCCATTCTGAGCTTTGGCGCTTTGCCTCTCTCAGTTTGACGCAAAACTTCACCGCGTAACGCTGCTCTAACAAACAATTCATTGTCGAGATGACAAGACACGTTGAAATGAGTTGACTTTAAACTCGATCTAGACTTTCTGAAGGTTTGGAGACGACTGGCGACTGGTAGCTAAGACCCACCACCACCCAACCAGCGCACTAACATCCAACTCCTTGACCACGTTTAGATGGGAAAGAAGTAGTCCTACTACTTTTCGAACAAACCTTGTGTGTCACTATTATCATCTTTCTGCCTATATATTTCCTGTCCTATCTTTGCGGGTGATTTCTTACTTAGATCTCGCCATTCTTCGTTGTCTAGTATGCACATGAATGTCTGATTTTGTTCATGTCCTTGTCTCGGATCCAATCATCATACACTTCATCACCACCATCTTCCTTAACCTTAGAGGAAAAACGTCGGGTCTTCCCTACAGCGAAATTAAAGTACCGCTAATTTTAGAGTTCTTCTGTAATATTTTGAAAACAAATAAAAATATTCGGAAAGCAGAAACGTAGTGAACTAAATAATACGATTTTGCATGTGATACCTTTACCACAATTCGCGCATCTGCTTTTGGTATGCCGCTATTTACAGAACCCGCAAAAAATGCTAAATCTATCTACAGGTGCAAATCAAAAGCAGATAGATGAGTTGTGATAACTATATCACATGCAAAATCGTATTGTCTAGTTCACTACGTTTCTGCTTTTCGAATATATATATATATATCTATCTATATATATATATATATATATATATATATATATATATATATATATATATATATATATATATATATATATATATATATATATTGTTTTGAAGATATTACAGAAAAACTAAAATTAGCGGTACTTTAATTTCGTTGTAGTGGAGAATCTTAAACTTTTAAAAAAGGGGGGAGGGGAAACGAACATTCTTATGTAAATCAGACAAAATTAGTTATATTTCAAATAGATGCAGAAACCATATCATATGTGCTATTAATGAAAACAAAATATACTTAAATTTATGTCAAAGAATGAAATGTTTAAAGGGAGTTGCTTTCATAATTTTGAATAGATGCCGTGGGAAGTTCAGTTTTCTTTTTTTATGTAAAAAGGAGGAGAGAAGTCTAGAAAAGGAAGAAAGTCAATATCTTGGTGTCTGTCAGACGAGACCAGAATCTTTCTACCAAAATTTTTTTGGACAGTTTCCAAAGCGAAAATGGATTTCAAGGCTTCTGTTATGAAGTTCAGATTTTGGTGCAGGAATAACAATGCGAGGAACACGCGGTAAAAGAAAGGGAAACTGTGTCACGCATATAAAAAAAAAGTGGGAAAATAGGCGGCGGAATCAGGAGTGCATAAGTCGTCCGACATAGAAGCATATTCAAAAATATTCCTCCTTACTTGTCAAAATACGACACATGACCCATTTATGAAAAATACTGTGAAAGAAGACGAATCTTCTACCATTAGCGTCTCTGATTTGTTGGAAGGAGTTGCTGATTTCAATGCGTCTTCTTCAGGTTGCTCTGTCTTTCACATTTGGATTACAAGGAGTATTGCGTCACTGTTAAGAGTGTGTGTGTGTGTGTGTATGTGTGTGCCGTGCCGGATTTACGTATAAGCTAAACAAGCTATAGATCATGGCCCCATGTGCATGGGGACCCCAAAAAATTTTTAAGAAAATAACTGATTGTAATGTAATTTGCAAATAACAAGAAAGAGCAAATAACATTAAAAAAACATACAGCAATGGTCTTTTGTATTGTTATGTACTAAGCTTTTATGAAGCAAATAATAGGAGCTCTATTTCTCAGCCGCACTTGTAATGAGACCCCTGTTATCCTGCCCCGCTTAGAATGGAGTTCCTATTTCCTATCCCTGCTTGTAATGGGCCCTTGTTTCCATTAATATATTCATTAGATTCATAAATTAGCATATAGCAGATATTCAAACCTTAAAAACGGCGACATTTTTCGCCGAGAAAGAAAGCTTGACGTATAAAGGGCCCCTGAAATTTGGCGCATAAAATCCCCCTTTCAATAGTTTGGGGCCCCATCAAACATAAATCCGGTACTCTGTGTGTGTTTACTGTTAGATTGCTTTCTCGTTAGGATAGTAATTATTTTAGTGAGGAATGGAGGATGAGGGACATTCGAAAAATTCAAATTTTGATTTTCACGTTCCGCACACTGTGCAAACCAAACTTCTTCACGAGGTATACTTTGACACTGTTACTTATCAACTTTCTATTAAATCTGCAAATTGTGTGCACGCTAGCGCCATCTATTGGAGCAAGGCAGGCAAACAGAGCCCGAAGAGACACTTACTAGGATAACTGTGAATTAGTCTATTATGAGCGATAGACACAGGCTATGAGATCTTGTATTATAATAAAGATTAGGTAAGGCGCATTCTCTTAACGATAGTTCTCTTATAAGGAACTCAATATTTTGTGCAAGAACAAGACAATAAAGATACTAATTGACAATATCCATTAAAACAAACAAAGAAAGAAAGAATGTCACAGGCCTTGGTCCAAACCTGTTCTTTTGCAATAAAGGAGGCATAAAAATTTTGCCGCTCCATTGAAATGTCAGACTTACTTTATTGATCTACGAATTTTTAGCTCTTAGTTAGAGAAAAGAGAATGTTTCGTTTAACAAACGTACGTCAAACTGAGTTTGTGTCAAATCGATTCGTTTGATATAATTAATTGATATAACGTATGTTTCTATATATTGATGAATAAGAAGTGCACAAAAGCAAATAATTATGTGAATATATATTTATATATACTTACCACACAAACTATTGAAGTCACAACTTGTTATTAAATTGTCTTTTTACACAATTCTGGAGGACCTAATCACTAATTGCTTCCATGGCGCTCACACTGATTTAAAACAAAAGACAAACGTCATACAACTGTAATTGACGATGACATCAACTACTGTCAGGCCGGTAGCCAGCCCAAAAATGTAGGGGGGCCCGGCCGAAGTTAGGGGGGAGGTGATCTAACTATATTATAATTCACCACCATATTATAGTTCATTTGCAAGCATGCCGTGAAAATTTCAGGGGGTCCAGCGAAAATTTAGGGGGGCTCGGCCACTCTAGACCCCCTGAATACGGGCCTGACTACTGTAACAGTCCCTAAAGCGTACAAACAAGCAATATTTAGATTTCGCAAAAATACTTCATTGACTTCCCAAAATATTGTTATCATTGAGAATGGACTAGTAAACAAGTGACAGTTTTTCTTATTATTATAATTTTTTTAAAGAGAGGATTTAATAAATAATTTCTACAATAATTCCTAATAAATAATTCCTCAATTAAATTGAGGACTTAATAAATAGTTTATAACAAATTTACAATTGATTATAATTTCGTAACCTTCAAAATTGTTTATGTTCTAATTTAAAATATGAAACTTATACCAATATCACTATGGTTTGGTGCTAGTATTCACTTCGTTGTTTATGGATTACTTTTCGATTTTCTTTATTTTAACAAACGCAAAAGGGCGAATCAATGTTATCATAGCGATTATGAAAATAATAGGGACCGATTTTTTTTCGGTGAGTAAGACGAGGTGAGGTGATTCTGAGTTTAACGTCCCGTTCAGCAGCGAGGCTATATGAGACGTGGACCTACTGATTAACGTGGAATCCGAACCACATGAGCTCCCAGGTGAGTGAGAAGAAATCTTGGGAATAACCTAAAATTGAAGGTCTGTCTGGGTCACCTCTCTTGTATTTGAATTCAGTCCATAAAGATTGTAATAACTTACCCTCTTTTCCTAATTCTAAATTAGCAGAATGCCCGTTCTTCGCACGGGAAAAATAGTTTCATGTTTGACATAAAGAGCATCAAAAAACCTATTAACCCGACACCTATCGAACCCTAAAACCTATTAATTCGACACTAATATCGTTTATTTTCTATCAGATATATATATATACATATATATATATATATATATATATATATATATATATATATATATATATATATATATATATATATATATATATATATATATATATATCTTCGCCTCCCTCTTCCCCAGTTTGCACCGTCAAAGTGAAATAATAAAAAGCATTCCAGGACGATGACATCTATGTTGAAAATTTGATCGAGATTGGTCGCGTGGTTCAAGAGTTATTAGGTGACACACATAGTCACTTTCATTTTTAGTCTTGTACGTACAGTCACCCACAAAATTTCCAGACCCCTGACTGTTATAATTCCATTACTTGGGGTCCAGGTACTTATGTGGGTGACTGTACATATGGATTTGACAGGAAATAATAAATAAAATACAGTAGGCACCGGGTTAGGAACACAAAAAGTGCAAGAGAGAACAAAAAGTAGTTTCTAAACACAGAACTCTGACAGATAATGTTGAGAACAAACACACAAAAGCACTACTAAGCGCGTGGAATTTTCGGTGCATGCGTATGTGTGCGTTCGCATTCTGAAATATCGTTCGGAAGCCGAGAGAAAAATTGTTCACAAAACTTGTTCGCAAACCAAGGGGTTCGTAAACTGGAGTCCACTGTATACCTTCAATACTTGTAGAAAGTTAGCCAGCAAAAGTAAACGTTTTCGAGATGTTCATCATTGGTGACTATGCTAAAAAATTATCGTATTTTGTTGAAAGAATTTTGAATGTATTAATAGCATAATTTAAATTACGTATCTTATATATAATCTTGAGTATGAATATTCCTGATTTTAAAACTTTTTGTTTTGTTATGAAAAGCAAAACCAATCAAACAACATTTTATACAATACGAACGTCATCTTGGAAGGTCTGATTTTCAACCTGATGTGGTTTGGGATTCGATTCCCGATAGAGTCACACCCATCATTAAAGTAGACGCGGTATCCAAAAGATGCGTAAAACTTCAAAAAACATTTGAGAGGAAACTTGAATAAGGCAAGGTAGAATCAAATATTTAGAAGACGTATATATATTCTGTATAATGTATGATAAATGAAATATAACTATTATAAAATATCCTTTTTGTCGCATAGATATTTGTTTTTGAGTGGACAGTGTAAAAATTGTTGTCAATTTGATATATCCTGTTACTTATGCAATATCATTTCAGTGGATGCATATATGTACGGATATTCCAGAACTTCAATTTCGTAAATTATATATGTAGTGTTTTCATGTTACTACTTTATTTACCTTTGATTTAATAAATGGAAACATTGTATGTATTATAGAGTAAAGTAAAATTCTTTGGAACGATCAATATCTTCTGTTTGCGATTGGCAACACTGCCGATATCAAAAACAGCTTTCGTCGTCAACTTCATAAAAATGGAAGCTGTGAATTCCAGTCTCGCGTGCCTCAGCTGTGTCCCTTGATGGTTGAAGCTACTTCATTCCATCATCCACACAAACACCAGCGCTCGCTCCGTCCGACAAAGACTGTGATTGAGGATGTCGATTGATGGTTCTCTCTTTCCATTTATCCTGTCTCCTGCATCGTTTGCTGCTCAATGTCAACAGATATTTTACACAATGCGCACGCCACACACGCGAGCGAAATAAATGCATTTCCCGTAAAGAGCAGTCGAATCAAAATAGACGAGGAAATGGTTTGCTTTCCTTCAATTAAATGCATCGCAATCATTGCTATATTTGCTGCTGCACTGAATTTGCTTAACAAATTAGAGCTATATTTGTAATTTTATCTAGAGTCGACCAATTTTAGAGTATTTCCTACTACTTATGCAATCTAACTTCAAAGAGAATGTGTGGATGCAAGTACATAAGGATACTCCAAAACGCACGTTGTAAATTGCATTTTGTTTCCATGTACCTACTTTATTTACCGTTTGATTTAACAAAGGAAAATGTATTATATGATAGGGCGAAACTACCGTATTTGCAAATAACATTATTCGTATTCGCCTAATGAATTGATTTCTCTAGTTAAGTGTATTAAGAAGGAAACATTAGGCGTAGTTGACGGGTCCCCTTTTTACTTCCATTGACGAAAGGAGAGAAGAAAGTCTGGTGATCGTGAAAAAATCGATTTCGAGATTTCAACGGATTTACACGTTTCATGTCCCCCTACATACAAGAAAACGTGTTTTCTCGACATCTGTCCGTCTGTTTGTCTGTTCGTTGTCGTGATGTACACTCACCTAGAGGCCATACCATTCAACGTACTTCAACCAAATTTCAAACTTAAGGTTTTTATGTGATTCTCCAGGAGGGAGTTCGAATATTTTTCCTACCCCTAGAAATAATGGTAGTTGGTTTAAAGGTAAAAATAAACAATGCTATTTTCTCAAAAACGGTTCGATTCTCAAAAACGGTTCGAACTATTCTGTTTATATTTTACAAATCAATTTTCCAATAACAACCCAACACTATGATACAAATAATTTCTATGGGAAAATTCGAGAACGGGTAGTTTATTCTGGGGCGAAGTTTTTCGGACAGTTTTCTCAAAAACGACACAGGCGATTTTGTTCACATTTTATAAATGAATATTTCATTGATATTTCTACAATGTTGCAAAAATCATTTCCATGAGATTATCTACAATGGGTAGTTTACTCTCGAGGCAATTTGTTGTTGTTATTGTTGTTGTTGACAATTTTGTAAAATACCACTCATGCGGTTTTGTTGTTATTTCATAAACAAATAATTTATTAATAAAACTAACATATGGCAAAATGCATTTCTTAAGGAAAAATGTACAAGGTAAAATTCACTTTTAGGGATAAGTTTTCTTTGGGTGAAGTTTTCCGAAAACACATTATAATTTTGCTCCTATTTCATAAGAAAACGTTTCGTTAATAACTGCAGGACAACATGATTTAGTTTGAGGAATTGAAGCGAGAAAATTTAGTGCGGTCGCCCCCGTATCTTTAAATTTAAAAAAATGCTGTTTGTTTGTTCTTGAAGTTCGACATTTGTTTTTGGTACCGATGTTATGAGAATCATGGAGAGTTTAAAACAGAATTCTAACCACCGCACCGTAATGGTTGGAATTTTAATACTCTTCCACCGAATATCGAAACCGGGGGCGGGGGCCTAGGACTCCCCAGTTTTTTGGTGTGACAAAATTCATGATATATCTATCATAGTCTGGGTTCTGACTGCCCCCCCCCCCAGTTTTTACCTTCTAGATCCGCCACTGTATATGGCATTCATAAAGTTGTATATAGGTTAAAATACACAAAGTGTTCATTTATATCAGATAATATCGTATTTAATTTATAGATGCACATTGATTACTCAAAAAATTTGAAATTATTTTGAGCAAATTTTTAGATGAGATTTTTATCAAGATTTTTTGAAACTTTACAGAAATAAAACCAGTTGAGAATGCCTCAAGAGCATTGCCATAACGAACGAAAAGAATAAAGAGAAGAAGAGGAAAAGATAACTGTGATTTTTCCTACATATAAAAGTATTTTTTTATTCGCACCTTCTGTTTCTCCCAAAAAAAATTCGCAAAATATCATCTATCACTTACGGTTCCCGAGATATGGCCCCTTAAATCTCTGGAAATCGGCCATTTTTTGGTCAATATCTTGAGAACGGTAAGAGTGACGCGAAAAATTCTATCACTTTCTCAGATAGTTTTTAATGCTCTATCGTAGGGCGCAAAATTTCAAAAGTCAGACGCACTCCCCAGTCCAAAAATGATGGTTGCCAGGTATCTCTCACGTACAAATTTCCGGCAACATATCAACTATTTCCGGCTTTAATTTCTGTAGAGAACGTCTTGCATCTTTATTTAATGCTGAGATTCGGCCGTTCAACGCAATAACATAATTTAGGTGGGTCCTACCTTTCGTTGTTGCCACTGCGCTGACTACACATACACAGAGGTCCTTACGTTTCCTTGTTTCGTGCCTGTGCGAAGTACGTCCTGGGCCCTGAGTTCTCTCCTCGGACTTCTCCTGTGCCTTCCTCCTAAACTGCCAGGGGCGACGCGCTTTGGTCTGTCCATTTCCACCGAAACAGGGCTTTCTTCGATCCATCACTCCACCAATGCACTTCCTATACCAGCATTTTCAAATTTTACACTGCACCACCATCACTGCTTGAAGTTCGGATGTAATGTTATGCGGAATAATTTTATTTTGTCTTGAAGTGTTTTAAGAAGTGTTCATTATAAATTCTAGCTAATGGTGTATGATTAAAAATAGTCTAAGTGATTTCCGGAAGAATGCAATCAACTTTTAAGATTGTTTTTCTGACTACTAATCTCCGTTAAACAAGTCCGTTGTCTGGAGTGTTTGCAACTATATGTTATGAGTGAAAATGTCTCACCCACACAAAAATGTATGTGAATCCTTCAAAGTTTTTCGAAGTGTAGCATTCCGGACTAAGAAAATTTACGTATAAATGTCTATATTTTAGTGCTGTCGAAAATCGGCACTGGGCTGTTTCTTAAATTAGCTGCTCATCGTTGCAGTTGATGTGTGTTGTATATACTTGAGTGTACCTAGGTAGTGTGTGGAATTTTTGTGTATGACCGAATTTGTATCCCACTTGTTCCCGGTCTCCGACTAACTACTACTGACTTGGAATTTTGAGTTCTCAACTCGCCGATCTTTTAGGACACGCCTCTAACTGCGTTTTTGATTTCCTCCTTTTTCTCTCATTCGTCAAATAATTTTGGTGTCCTCAATTTTATTTTATTCCTATCCGTCCACTTACGGTGCTCTAGCGTCGTCTCTCTAAAGTACGTGATTTTTTAAAATTTCGCAAGTTGTACCGGTATTTAAAATTTTTATGGAAGTTCATTTGGAGACGTTCCGTCTGGTTCGTGCTCTTGGACCAACTTACAAACCTGTATCAAAATT
Source organism: Thermobia domestica (assembly GCF_964235325.1). Lineage (NCBI taxonomy): Eukaryota > Metazoa > Arthropoda > Insecta > Zygentoma > Lepismatidae > Thermobia > Thermobia domestica. The sequence continues at coordinate 198,051 of NW_027656014.1, forward strand.
TTATCTAGGTCCTACGTGGAGACATCCTGACGGAGGTGTGTGTTTCACAAATTCATAGGGATTAATTTGTACTACGATTCTATTCAGTTTGACCAGACTTTAATATTTTTCTCCTCTTTCACAGAAAGATGTTAAAAGCTCTTTTGTTTCTTTCCTTTGGGTTCACGAAGAGTCCTCTGCATGTGTGATCTTGTGTGGCTTCAGACGTTCAGCGTGTATTGTTATAGGGACAAAAGAAGGGTGGTTTATATGTCCTTGCCGCAATGACAGGTATACAGAATTTAAAAAAAAGCATCTTACATTTGGATAGGGAAAGAAAATAAAGAATGCTATTTCAGTTAACTTTGCTTTTTAACACACAAAATTTAAAATGACATTTGCTAAAGTTGTTTTAATCATATGCATAATTGAATTAAAAGAATTTATTTAAAATTAAATAAAAATGAATATGAGGCAACTGTCACAAAAATAACGGATTGCAAGATAACAATGTTATCATATTTATAGTATACATCAGTGATGGGCAAACTACGGCCTGCCAGCTAAATGCGGCCAACTGGAAAGTTTTATCCGGCCTGCAAAATAATTCCTAATCTAACAAATGAAAAGAAGGATTGACCTACTCTGAAAAATAAAATGTACAGTCAGCGACAAAAGTTATTTTTGTTTAAGGAAATTAGTTTCGTAAATAACTTCAGGGTGGAAGGGCAATTTGAGTACAGTTTTCACTAAATTAAAAAGAATAGAATTTTCTGTACGTTCCAGCCATATCACTGTTATTCCCAAAATAAATTTTACCAAACAGAAAGAACTTTTGTTGCTCACTGTACACTGTATATTAGAAACAGACGGATAGATGATCATTTAGCGCTACTTCTGAGAATCTGCTGCATCGCAGCTCGAACCAGATTATGAGAAACGATCATTAATAGCGTTTATTATTGCAGCAATTTTGTAAAAATGTATTTTATCTTTATTGTTTTCTAATGTAATAAATTTGACTGGCTCACATAAAGCTTTTTTGCTTTAGCCCTCTCCTTAGGTTCGCTTGTCACTGGTCTACATTGACCACGTGGAACGGTAGACGTAGATTTTTATACCTAGGAAGATCACAGTACACAACACGCGTAGACATAAACTTATAGTCTACGGCACATCACCAGTGGTTCTTTCAGAAATAATGTTCCGGGAGAGCACTGCTGATACTATTCTATTTATTATTATATTATAAATGTATTATGTTGGTCTGCTCCGGGGGGCGCTCACAGAACTCCGAGGGGCAGTGCCTCCTCAGAAACAGGTCTGGAAGAAACACTGCACATCACTGAAGCGTATTTTGCTAAGTATATAGTACACAGACATATACTAATGTCTTGCAGCAGGAGCACACCCACGGGGGAAGGGTTAACGGGGTCCAGACCTCCCTATAAAACCTTCCTAACTCATCATACCTTTGTACATTTTCTCATTAATTGTTTAAAAGGGAAATGATTAATGTAACATGAAAATTTCATCTGTACTCTTCCTCTTTTAAAAACAATCTAGTTCTATCGTTTTTTAAAAAATGAAAATATAGATGGAAGTATTTTACAATTGAAGAATCACTGTAGGAAACAATGTAATGCCACCTTGTTAATTGTTTCAGTTATTTTATTTTTTGAATGCGTTTATGCTTTAATTAGATTTTCATACTTGGTTACATGCTAGGTTGTAGTTGTAAGCAATAGTATTTCCTATAATTTTGACGCTTGGGCACAATTTATTATTTTTTGTCTCTACTGTTACAGTAACTTTTCTACAGCGAGTCCCTTACATTGTTTTCTAAAGCGAGCCTTCAATTACTTATCGTCTTTTCGGGTGCAGAATAATACCCGTTGTACTACATAGACGTAGTGAGTTATATTATTCACTCCCCCCGAAAGGTTGGACCCCTCACAACAAAAATGTCTGGGTGCGCGCCTGTCTTCCAGTAAAATGAAAACTATATTGGCACATGAAGAACATACTTTTTTAGCACCATAAAAGTTTATTTTCTTTAAATTTTATCAAAAACTACGCATAACAATGTATTCCCCAAGCGTATCATTGTCTTCAGCTCGATGTAATTTATCATGTATTATGTATCGTGTATTTGGATAAGATCTTAGTTAAACAGAAATTAAAAATTTACGACTTGATGATAAGTTTAGGCTATATCTCATGAATTGTGTTATCCACGGTCGTCTTGCTAGTCTTATAATGAAAATCTTAATAAAGGTATATTTTTATATCAGAGTCACCTCAAAAAAAAAAAAAAAAATCTTGTATAGTATCAATTTTTATGTTTACAAATAAATTTGTTCTTCTTTCGTTTTCTCGAGCGGACACCGTAGCTTAGTGGTTAGAGCATAGGCGTCTCTGGCGGGGGGGACGAGGGGGTCGCGTCCCCCCCAATATTTTGAAGTACAAAATATTCAATATTTCATTCTAATTTAATTTATTTACTAACGACAGAATAACAAATAAACTTTCTTCGATGTCCCCCCCCCAAATTTTACATGCCAGAGACGCCAGTGGGTTAGAGCCTTAGACTCATGTCTGCGTGGTTCCAGGTTCGATTCCCGGCTGGTGCTTTCCAATTTCGGCAGTGTCGTGAGCCAAACTGGGGAGTCACGTGTCGGCCAAGAGCGATCACGTGTTCGCCGCTAGGCTGGCTGTAGTTCAGGCGGCAGCTAACAGATGGCGTTGGAGCAGATCATCCACGCCAAGTGGTGGTGGGCGCGGTGGCTCAGTGATAGAGCGTTCGCCTCCGATGCTTGGGGTCCCTGGTTCGATCCCATCTCGCACCGTGTGGACTTTGTGGTGAACAAACACCATGCTCGTGAGTTTTCTCGGGGTTCTCCCGTTTCCTCCCACTTTCTCCATTCCACCATTTCATTTATTTCTCATCTTCACCGTCTCCTTTAGCCTAACAGGCATAACTGTGGGACGTAAAACTTAAACATTTCATTTCATTTTCCACGCCAACTGGTTTGTTTGGTTCATTTTCATTTTCTCGAACGCTACGTATGAGCTTTTACACTCACGTATGCCATTCTGTTCGGCTCGATAAGTTCTATCAATTGGCATATGTCCCATCTTAGATATTATAACATCGTTTCATAGACATGTTGCATATGTATCGCTAAAATAAATTTTCCCAACCTTTTATAACTGATTATATACTACTGAACGCCAACAACACTCTGACGGGTTTAGATTGTTATATTAGAATTTAACATGGTTTAGTCTGTATCGAAATTAATTTTAACTTATTATTAAAGATTTAATATTAAAAATAAAAATAATATTAAAAACAAAATATCTCTACAAAAGTCTCGAGTTATAGCATTCTGAATGACATAATTTTTTTTTCTAAATTCAATACTTCTGCAATACACTGGGTAGGATGTACAAATATCTGTTTTCTTCTTCTTCTTCTTCTTCTTCTTCTTCTTCTTATTATTATTATTATTATTATTATTATTATTATTATTATTATTATTATTATTATTATTATTATTATTATTATTATTATTATTATGGAACGCGAATAGGAACGGGAATGGAGAATGGCGGAAACTTCATAACGAGGAACTGCATAATTATATACCGTTTACAAAAACATTGTTAGGGTCATCAAGTCTAAGAGGCTTAGGTGGGCGGGTCATGTAGCTAGAATGGAAGAAAGTAGAAACGCTTTCAAAGTCTTGACTGGAAGACCAATCGGAAAACGACCATTAGGAAGACCTAGGCGCAGATGGGAGGACAATATTAAGATGGATCTCGCAGAGATTGGAATACAAAGTAGAAAGTGGATGCATTTACCTAAGGATAGAAGTCAGTGGAGAGCTTTCGTGAACGCGGCATTGAACCTCCGGATTCCATAGGCCATAGAGTGAGTGAGTTAGTTAGTTATTGTTATTATGTCCTTTTTTACATTTGATTTTACTCAAGTTTTACATTAGAATCTTTTACTCCCGCACTTAAGTACAACATTTAAGATATAATTCTAAACTGTATACTACTAACTAACCACAAACATAACAGCCCTTTGTGGGCCTGAGCTGTTCCAGCTTAGCGCGAACACGTAGTCAGCACGCTGCGTCACCCTGCTTTTAACAGGCATATCAGAAGCTTTTTACAGCTTGTGGTCGTCACGTCTTTTATTCACGTGACTCTCGAGTTTGCCTCACGAATCTAAGTTTTTATTTTGAACTATCAACGAAGCTTTACATGCTAATTTGATATTAATGGACAACGGACAAGAACGGACAAGGTGGTATATTGGCTGTAACCTTTCACATAATTATTTTTTGTAAACACGTGAATTTTCTGACGAAATTTACATTAGCAAAAAATATCTAATGTCCTTGCCGTTGTTCTCGATGTATTTCAACCCATAAAGATTCTTCAAAGTGATGAGACAGTCATTTTTACTGTGTACAGAATATCGTTCAAATTCCAAATTTTCTACCATGGGATTTAGATCAAGCTATCGAGATGGGCATTTTACAGTTCCGCTTCTCCCAACCCAACCTCTATAAAACTTTGTCACACAACTGGCGTAAAGTCTGTCCATTTTAAGCGTTAACTTCTAAGATGATAAGAAGACTGATAACAGTGCCGCTCTGGAGGTAACAACGAGTGTCCGGGAAAGGAGGCAACCAATAAGATTGCCATTCACCTATGGCTTATTGAGGTCAACGCCCTTGAGTCAAGTGTTCTTTGCGTTTGTGCAATGAAGCGAAGTGTTGAAATTACTTGCATCGGAAAGTAAGACGGCGATTGTTTATGTTAATAATAGACAGACTAAACCTGTTATAGCACCACTGACATGACTTTCTTTTAGTCATTATGTATTTAATCTATTTTCTTGCAAAGTTCAGTACAAAGTTTATAGTAGCCATTCTGTATTTAGTATATTTTCTTGCAGAATTCATTACAAAATTCTGATACATATAATTTCCAATTCTATCTTTGCAGCAAATGAAGTTTCGCCGAACTTCATGGCGTCTGACATGCGGTTTGTACCTAGTGTATGCTTTAGTTCACGCAACAATTGTTGGCATAGCCTTTTCTACCAACGGTGAAGAAGAAGAAGAAGCAGGACCCGAGACGAATGAAGAAGGAAAAATCCACACTACGGAGAGTAAAAATGGGGAAAAAGTGAAATCAAACAGTGAAACAGTTACAGAAGCATTCAAAGACACAGAAAACACTAAATCAAGGGACAATGTGGAGGAATCACGGACTTCCAGTGGGTCTAGTAGTGAGGGTGCAACGGAATCAGAAGTGAAATCCCAAAGTGCAACAACGTCTGAGAGAAGTGAAAATGAATCGGGAAAAAGTAAGTAGTTGGTGATTGTTTCTTTTAATGTTATATTTTTATTGGTTGAGTTTGAAGCAAAGATAGCAAACTTAAGTCTACATTAGATAATGAAATTTCTTATGTAAATTCAACTTAGAGTAAGTATGGATGCTATGGAATTACAGATGCCGGAATGTATGCATTTCATGAAAAGAAGTGGGGAATATACTCTGCCATCAGTACCTGAACAGCAACGTTTCTATTATTTAATTTTCTCTCACTTTTTCATACAATCCAACAGTTTACTCATACAGAGAGAAAAACCGTATGTGGCGTACGTAAAAACGTAGATTACATGCGTAAATCCTGTAGTTTTTTGGACTTAACGTATGACTAGGTAACATCCTGCAGCAAACGTTTAACTGAAAACGTTTGTTTTATAATACTTTCCGTATAAGTGTTCCATCTATACGTACTTTCCGTATAAGTGTTCCATCTATACGTACTTTCCGTATAAGTGTTCCATCTATACGTACTTTCCGTATAAGTGTTCCATCTATACGTACTTTCCGTACGAAAGAAGGAACTGTGTATAGGCAGTCAGGATCACACATATAGATGGACGTATGTAACATATAGCTGACGTATGTAACATAGTTATACGTATGCAATATATAGAAGACTGTTAGATATCAGACATCCTGCAGCGACCTGATGTAACATCTAAGCGGGAGAAAGGCCTACGTATGTAGCATATGGTTAACGTATGTTTCGTACAGATTTTCGCAGTAAACATATGGATTCCGTATATTTGTACAATTTACCTCTGTACGGACATTGCGAGGGAAGGGCGCAATGCCACTCAGAGATAATTACACAAAATTTGGTGTAGGAGTCAGTAATGGGGATAGAAACGAATGTGTGGAAGCATTCGTTTCGCAGGCGTTCGGAATCAGAAATAATGGGCCCAGCAGCTCTGGAGAAGTATGGCCCGTCAATCAGATATTGACGGGACGGAGCCTTTGCTCGCTGTTGCGGCCAATGCAGAAATTAAATAAAGTAGAATGGAAACAGAAAATATGAGCTGAAGAGAAAATGCACCATTATTCGCCCTCAGTCTTACCAGGCGAATGCCGGGATGCTAAATCATCAACTGCCCTTGCCATTACTCACCTTATTTCTTGTCCATTGGGTATGCATAATTAGTTAGCTTAATGAAATGATATTTAAAAATAAAGAAAATATATACACAGAAATAAATCGATGTCACGAAACGCTTATGTTCACTTTGTGTTCACACTATTAAAGTGCCGTATTTGTGAACCATGCGTGAGTTATATTTGGAGTCTTGAACGAAGTTGTTGTTACGAAGCTGTTTCTGTCCAATACATTTTCTGCTTTCTGCTGGTGACTAGACCAATTGCAAATACTTCCTTCATCCTTTGCGTTAACATAGTTGTGTTAATGAACAGTCTTGTATGTATTCAAACGGTTATAATTGTCATGGCAGTCCACAGTTGTTCCTATTTTAAACATCACTAATCCCGAAATATAAATTTAAATATATATTTAAACACACAGTATTTTAGTTTGGTGGGCGCCACGTCGTAGATATCAATAGCCCGTACAAATGTATTCCGTTAATATTGGTTGGTTCAAACATTTAATACTTGCGTACTGACGCATCTTATAGTGTGAAGAAACACAACAACTTCATTTCGACCTCCTCCCTGGAAACTGCTGGTGGCGGCCATGATCAATTTCTGTATATATTTTCTTTCTTTCTTTCTTTTTTTTTCTTAATATAATTTCATTAAACAAACTAGTGATGCATACCCAATTGGTAACGGGAAGAACAGGGCAGTTGATAGGTTTAGTATCCCGGCATTCGCCTGTTGGGACTTAGGGCGAACATTGGGGCATTTTTCTCTTTAGTTTATCTTTTTTGTTTTCATTCTACTTTATTTAACCTCTTCTACATTGGGCGCAACAGCGAGCAAAGCCTCCGTCCCATCAATATCTGATTGACAGGCCATACTTCTCCAGAACTGTAGGGCACATTATTTCTGATTCCGAACGTCTGCGAAACGAATGCTTCCACACGTTCGTTTCTATTCCCGTTACCGACTCCTACAGCAAATTTGGTGCAATTATCTCTGAGTGACAACACGCTCTTTCCTTGTCAGTGTATTCGTATATAGGTCCCTGTGCGTAATAGCGACAATCTAGAATCCCACATTTTCCTTATAGAAAAGTGGCTCCCATTAAATTGCTTAAATATGTAATATTTCGATTCTTCACATCTTGCTGAACTTAAGTCATAATTGGCATACCCTTCTCCTCGGAAAGCCCATAGTAAGGTTTATAACTAATTGTAAATCGCTTACGAATACATAAAAAATATTTGTTTTTGCTTATTATTTCGTTAATGCGAAGGAGAAAAACTTACAGGAGTATGGGATAGTCGCTGTTTTGAAGAAATGTTAAACAATGGAATCTTTTCTTTTATTCTTGTTTTTTTTTTTTTTTTAACAATACTATGTATTAGTTGGTGCGAACGAAATATCTACCCTAACTCCTAATTTCCAAAGTCAAATAACTACTCGAATAAATAAATAAATAAATAAATAATAATTTTATTTTCAGCTTATGGGCAAAAATACAGCATTATGTTAAAATCATTATGTAATCATTTTAAACAGAGCAGAAATTTGCACTATAGACTGACTATTAGAGCAGGCTAAGGGCTTTGTCAGAGAATTATAAGGTTCAAAGTGATATATAAAACAAAAATGTTAAGAGAAATAATATAGTGTCAATTTCATAATATAGTATTAACAAAACTATACAAAATTAAGTCTCATTTAACTACCATTTAAAAGAATGAGTCAACCTTGCTTAAAATTGCACATCCAGCATGCAAAAATGTTGATCACTTATTACTATATTTTAATGTAAAAGACTGGTTCTTTAAATAGAAGGTTATAACAAACATACACTGAGAATACACAAGAACAATAAAATCAATATTGGCAGCTAGAACCCTTGTCATAAAGTAAAAAACAGTTTATTTTATGTCTTTTAGCATATAATTGTAATAATAATAATAATAATAATAATAATAATAATAATAATAATAATAATAATAATAATAATAATAATAATAATAATAATAATAATAATAATAAAATATAGAAAAGAAAACTGCAATACCTAGTTCATCAAAATAGTTATCTGCAATCCGCCATCGTTCACCCAGCGATTCGATTCCGTGGCGAAAAAGTCTTGAGGGGTAAGACAGAAGACAGAAGTGGTAAGCGGGTTGTCTTTACAACAGCCTATTATAGATTAGACAACATTCCACAAGATAAAACGATGTTGGTTACCTACACAACTGGGATAACACTTTTATTGAAATGCGTATCCTACGGAAGGAAAGGTTCAAATACTTTCCATAAATGTATTTTCTTCGTGCAAAGAATTAGCATTTAGACAGAGATAATGCCAACAGCTTTCTTGTTCATTATTTAATCCATTCAGTTCTTTATTTTTCAATTATTCTACATAAACATTATTCTTCCCGCGCGAAAAACTGTCAGTCAACAAGAAAAATAATGAAAGACAAACAAGTCAATCTGTGCGTCACACTATCCTGGAATGTTATACAACCTTGCTTAAAAGATTTGTAATGTGGGTAGTAGAAAGACAAGGGACACAATCAGAATTTTTTAAATCATAAATGGCAAATGTCTTAATGCGCAAGGCTAATACCTAATAATAAACAGTCACGCAAATAGATGACACTATGTGCGCTATGATTTGCCTGCCTGACGCTAATAGAAGTCGCTGCTCCAACGTAGTCCTTGAATAATTGCATAAAAAATAAGATCAGGAATTTAACATGAAAAAATAAATGTAAAAAATTAGATATTTCAGTGAAAAAAATTAAATGAAAATAATTAGTTTTTTTTATGAAAGAGAATTAAATGTAAAGAATTAGAGTTTTTTGTGAAAAATAATTAAATGTAAACAATTAGAACTTTTATTGGAAAAAGAATTAAACGTAAACAATTAGAGCATTTAGTGGAAAAGAATTAAATGTAAATTATTAGAGATTTTAATGGAAAACAAGAATTAAATGTAAACAATTAGAGGTTTTAATGAAAAAGAATTGAATGTAAACAGAGATTTTAATGAAAAAGAATTAAATGTAAATAATTAGAGATTTTAATGAAAAAGAATTTAATGTAAACAATTAGAGATTTTAATGAAGAGGAATTTAATGTAAACAATTAGAGGTTTTAATTATAAAAGAATTAAATGTAAACAATTAGATTTTAATTAAAAAGAAGTAAATGTAAACAATTATAGATTTTAATAAAAAAATTATTAAATGTAAACAATTAGAGCTTTTAATCAAAAAGAATTCAATGTAAACAATTAGAGCTTTTAATAAAAGAGAATTAAATGTAAACAGTTGGAGATTTTATTGAAAAAGAATTAATGTAAATAATTAGAGGTTTTAATGAGAAAAGAATTAAATGTAAACAATTAGAGCTTTCAATGAAAAAAGGAATTAAATGTAAAGAATTAGAATTTTCAATAAAAAAAAGAATTAAATGTAAACAATTGGAGATTTTATTGAAAAGGAGTTAATGTAAACAATTATAGGTTTTAATGAAAAAATAATTAAACTTAAACAATTAGATTTTAATGAAAAGAGAATTAAATTCAAACAAAGGTTTTATTGAAAAGATAATTAAATATAAACAGTTAGAGATTTTAATGGAAAAAAGAATTAAATAAAAACAATTAAATATAGAGGTTTTAATGAAAACGAATTAAATGTAAAGAATTAAGAGCTTTCAATGAAAAAAGGAATTAAATGTAAAGAATTAGAGTTTTCAATAAAAAAAAGAATTAAATGTAAACAATTGGAGATTTTATTGAAAAGGAATTAATGTAAACAATTAGAGGTTTTAATGAAAAAATAATTAAATTTAAACAATTAGATTTTAATGAAAAGAGAATTAAATTCAAACAAAGGTTTTATTGAAAAGATAATTAAATGTAAACAGTTAGAGATTTTAATGGAAAAAGAATAAAATTTAAACAATTAAATATAGAAGTTTTAATGATAAAAGAATTAATTGTAAACAATTAGAGATGCTTATTAAGCACGATTTTAAGCTACACGTTTAATGCATAGCGGGTCAAAGACTTGGGAGCAACAGCTAGTAAGATAATAGTGAAAATTGTGATTTTTTTCATAAATATATTTTGGAACAAAATTCTCAATGTGGTAACAAAGAAATGATTTATGAAACCACTCGTTCAAGAATTTGCATTAGCGACAAAATTCTCAATGTGGTAAAGAATAAATGCTTTATGAAACCACTCATTCAACAATTTGCATTATCGTGTATAGGCAGTGGATTGAGACTGCCATGGATGGAATATCTCTGCAGACAACCCCGCTAGTATTCTATTTTCGCAAAGTTACAGGTATTATAGGCTTAAGAGTACCATCACTGAAATAATTGTGTTCTGCTATAACGAATTGCTGGTTATTGCCAAATATAGCCCTATATCATAGAATTCCTTTACGTTATTGCTAAAATAAATGCGTATAACTTTAAATAACATTTATTGACTAGCAATTTAAAGTTTGACCGAAAAAACTGTACTCACATCATTATCGAATTTATTGCTCTTCTGAAAACTTACTCGTATTGTTTGCCAAGTTTGTGTTATGATTAATTCCACTGCTTTGCTTTGACATTTTAGACAATCAGTGTCTCAGAAAAGAAAGAAAGAAAAAAATGTTCTTGAGAGCAAATTGAAAATTCTGCACCAAAACCATTAAGCTAAGAATTTCAATGAAGCGACAACAATGAGAAGAAGAGAGGAGGCAGTTCTCGCGTTTTCATCAAAACTTTTCCAGTCCCTGTTCCTGTTTAAGGGTTGTTCTTTTGTTCCCTTTACAATGCCAATATTCCACTAAAGACCTAACTTTTGATTATTCACTCTAGAGCAGTGCAATGCATTTTGGAAAATGTGGAAAGGGATCTAAAAGTTCCTGACGCACACTAAGTATGTTTAAACTAAACTTATTTGAGATGCCTCCAGGATATAATACAGAAAATTTGAATCATTTTCTAAACTTTTATTAGAAATGTAGAAGAGTTAGGATAATGGTTACCCAATAATAACATTGAATCTCTAATAAACTGAGAGTGTTAGCAATACATTTGACGAGGGTTCTACACCAATATTTTTGATAGAAGTAGTTGCTCAATGGCACAGTGATAGAGTACTTAATCTGTAGCAGTCCCACTCTTTTAGGACTTGTGGTTCGATCCCAAGAACATGTCAGTTTCTGCTGGACAATACTGCATTATATTTGTGAGTCTTCTGGAGGGCCTGCACTGAGAAAAATTCGTTATTCGGATAGCAGTATACTGTAGAAATATGCGTGATCCTTATGTTTACTATGGAAATCTGTACAGAGCGTACGTTATCCATATGCTACTTACTAGAGATGGCCAGAACCGGTTCCAGGTGGAACCGGTTTTCGGGTCTGAACGGATCCGGTTCTAGAATATCCGGTTCCGGAACAGGTTTTTCGGATCCTGGTTTGGAACCGGTTCTTCCGATCCAGGTCTGGAACCAGTTCTTCGGATCCCGGTCTGGAACCGGTTCCCAAGATCCGGTTCTGGAACCGGGTTTTCGGATCCAGGTCTGGAGCCGGTTCCTAAGATCCTGTTCTGGATCCGGGTTTTCAGATCCAGATTTGGAACTGGTTCCTTAGATCCGGTTCTTGAACCGGGTTTTCGGATCCAGGTCTGCATCCGGTTCCTAACATCCGGTTCTGGAACCGAGTTTTCGGATCCAGGTCCGGAACCGGTTCTAGAACCGTTTCTGAAAACCGGATTTCTGAGAATCGGTTCCTCGCTGAACCTGTTCCGCCGGAACCGGAACTTTGTGACCATCCCTACTACTTACATACTGCCCTTTTTCCGCTTAAATGTCATGTCATGCAGCTGCAGGATGTCTGATATGCAACAGACTTTCCTATATTCCATACGACATCCATCTGTATGTGAAATCCTGTCCTCCTATGTACAGTTCTTTCTTTCATACGGAAAGTGCATTTATTCGGAATACTTATACGGAAAGTACGTATAAAACATATATTATCAGTTATACGTTTGCTGCAGTTTATATTACATTGGATTGTACGTTAAGTCCAAAAACTACAGGATCTACGCATGTAACCTACGTTTTTACGTACGCCACATTCGTTTTTTTTCTCAATGTGTTACCTATGAGTTCCTATCATATTTGGTGACACAGTGGCTCAGTGCGCTCATCTCTGCTGCGGAAGCCCTCTCCTTCGATCTCAAGTCACGTGAGTTTACGATGGACACAGGGGTGCCCACAAAGGGGGGCTATGACGCAAACTGCGTCATTGAAATTTTTTGGAGGGGTTAAAAATCTATATAAATATGTTTGAGGGGGTGTAAAAATTAATCGAAAAGATTTTTTTTTCATGGAAGAACACCTACGGATAGACAATTGAGGGGGGTGCGTCATGGACATGAGGGGGGGGGGCACCACTGGATGAACAACATTGTATCTATGGGTTTCCCATCTCTTCTATCTCTTCATTTCTTTAATTCTTTCATAATCATCCATTTCATTAGCCATTCGTCTTCTTTCCCATCTCTTCTATCTCTTCATTTCTTTAATTCTTTCATAATCATCCATTTCATTAGCCATTCGTCTTCTTTCCCATCTCTTCTATCTCTTCATTTCTTTAATTCTTTCATAATCATCCATTTCATTAGCCATTCGTCTTCTTTCCCATCTCTTCATTTCTTTAATTCTTTCATAATCATCCATTTCATTAGCCATTCGTCTTCTTTCCCATCTCTTCTATCTCTTCATTTCTTTAATTCTTTCATAATCATCCATTTCATTAGCCATTAGTCTTCTTTCCCATCTCTTCTATCTCTTCATTTCTTTAATTCTTTCATAATCATCCATTTCATTAGCCATTCGTCTTCTTTCCCATCTCTTCTATCTCTTCATTTCTTTAATTCTTTCATAATCATCCATTTCATTAGCCATTCGTCTTCTTTCCCATCTCTTCTATCTCTTCATTTCTTTAATTCTTTCATAATCATCCATTTCATTAGCCATTCGTCTTCTTTCCCATCTCTTCTCTCTCTTCATTTCTTTAATTCTTTCATAATCATCCATTTCATTAGCCATTCGTCTTCTTTCCCATCTCTTCTATCTCTTCATTTCTTTAATTCTTTCATAATCATCCATTTCATTAGCCATTCGTCTTCTTTCCCATCTCTTCTATCTCTTCATTTCTTTAATTCTTTCATAATCATCCATTTCATTAGCCATTCGTCTTCTTTCCCATCTCTTCTATCTCTTCATTTCTTTAATTCTTTCATAATCATCCATTTCATTAGCCATTTGTCTTCTTTAGCCTACAGTACCGGACATAAAACTGAAATATTTCAATTCATTTACTACTTTATTCCTTCCATTCTTTCATCATTCATTCATATTTACAATTGTCTTCTTTGAGTAAAATGAAGTTTTTGTAGATGAACGAATATATTAAGGAATTGTATCAAAGCAGTAATCGAACGGGTGACATAAATGTAGACCTATCTCATCCTTACCTTCCAACTCTTATTTGAGCCTTGCCCTCACACTCCAGGCTGGAAAATGAGGGCAAATTAGGTTGACAATCTACACGGCAGGATGAAAGTGAATTCAGGGATGGACGTATTTGAGATGGAAAAATTGGCGAATACGTACTATTAGAACTATCGCTCATACTGTACGAAGTTTATTTTGTGTAGCTCGGAGCGTTCTTATCTACTTTGATGAGAAGGTAATGAAAATATATTTGTATGGGTAAGTTTTTCGACTACTATTTCTCAGTCACGATCATTTCGCTTCAAAACCATATCTATTAGAGCTATGCGATATTTCGATACATCAATTGCTATTTTTTTTTAACAAAGGGGGCGCAGACATTCCTGTCACAAAATAGGCGCAAGCGAAGAGGCAAAGGAGTTGCTATTACGGATGTAGCTACTTGAGTATTTGTGAAGGAACAGCCAAAGCAGTCGCACACGTGCAAAGTTTTTGTATAGTCCACACACAGGCAAACCAAATCAGGCGACCAAATTAAGCTTTCCCTGGCCAATGAACATGACACCAACTTGAGTGTTCATCATTTTCAACAAGAAGTAATGAATGTTAGGACCGACTAGAGAACGTTACAGCAGTATCGTGAGACTCAAGACATCACGTACAAGCAATCATCAGGACGAATTCCTGTACTGAAAACTGCACAGAATTGGTAAAGTAGAAAAGGTTGTTCCTGAGGAAACCGTCGTATTCGTTGAGTAATCGTGAGGTTGCAAAGAAACTACACGTGTCCGAGGCCAGTGTACGTAATATCAAGAAAGATCTTGGTATCGTAATAAAGACTAAACAGTCTGCTCCATTGTACGGAAAGGATTATGGTGCAGGCACAAAGCGTCAATTCAAATGACTGTTCAAGCAGCTAATGAAAAAATCAAGTGGTCAAAAGATCCTCATAAATAATGAGGAAACCTAAGTACCGTGTGACTCGACATAAGTACCAGGTAAAGAATTCTGCAATCATATTCCAGGCATCAACATTCTTATTAACTTCAAAGTGAAACGCAAGATAAAGTTTCCTGTCAAATTTCTGGTATGGCAGACCATTGCTGAGGATGGAGTTGAGTTAATTTGGAGTTTAACGTCTCTTTCATCAGCGAGGCTATATGAGACGGGACCTACTGATTAACGTGGAATCCGAACCACATGAGCCTCCGCCGGGAATCGAATCCGGATCTCCCACGCCTTTGCTGAGGATGGAGTCAACAATGCCTCCTTCAACACTAAGAGCTCGTTGAATGGCCAGATCCCTTGAATGACATCATTCGAGGCCTTTTTCTGAAATTTTGGCACATTCTAGTGGAGTGAGTGGCCTTCTGGTTTGGTCTGCGCTTGTGACGTGCTACTATGCGCATGACGTTTGGCAATTTCTGAAGGATCACACTATTGGTTTGTACCTAAAAGTCAAAAATCTACCAAATGTCCCCATTTTACGCCCAATCGTAAAGTTCTGGGTATTGTGGCGCAGTGATGAAAACTTAGCATCTTCCGAATGTGTATAGAGTGCATTACGCATTTTCAAGATACTGGCAGCTGAACATGGGAAAATTGTTTTCAACCTTCAAAGAGATTTCTACAAAGTGGGCGACCATAGTGTCGATGCATTGATACATTGGTGGTTTTCTTCGAACAAAATGCCTGTTTCTGTGCGTATAAATTTGTTAATGTATTGTTATGACATTTCTTTGTATTTAGGTTTGCAATTTGTGACATTAATTCCTGCTCACCCTTTATAGATGTAGAAAATTTTTACTTAATATTTCAATATATCGATCAATTTTCGATATTTCGTTAATATCCAAAACCGGATATAATCTACATTATTGTATAACAGTTATCACCGTGTAAAGTTGGCTTAATGTAAGGCATGAAAATGCCAATTAATCTGCTAATGTTAAAGTAGGCTATATGATCAGTAGCCACTTTCAGGATCTCAAGATCTTGATGGATCATAATCATCTCTCCTTAAAATTGCAGTTATCATTATGCAGCACCACCAAATGCATGCGCCCGCTGGTCATTTGCTCAGAGGCCCCACGAACAGAATACATGTATTACATGTAAAATTTAATCGTAGAGGCTTTAGCACACTGGTTTGTCCAAGGGTCAATAATGCTATTTGACGGCACTGTTTGCCATGATATCTATGAGCGTGCAAAGTTGATCAATGTGGTATTAACCGTTTCGTAAGAAAGGAATAAGTGATAAATTTAACATGTAGAGCAGTTTTCGGTTGCTCTTCCCCAAAGCCATTATCGCAAATAATGGAAATTATTTATACTATATCAGTTATTCTAGTATGAGTTATTCTATGTATACTATATCAGTATTATAAAGTTACTCATGAAATATGTATTTATAAAACGAAGAAAATTGTCTGAGTCGTTTCTGAGAAAATCGCCCCCCCCCCAAAAAAAAATATCTCTTGTAGGTTTTCTCAGCACAAATTATTTATACTATATTGTCAAATTCCTAATGAAATATTTATTTATGAAATTTGAAGAATATCACGAGTCATTTTCGAGAAAATCGTCCATAAAACAAAAATCATTCCTAAGAATAAACTACCCTGGTGCATTTTTGGATGCAGCACACTTGCGCACACTTGAGATCCAAGATTACGCACACTTTTCAGTTATACAGATCAAGATCCAAAAATCCAGGTTTGCCCATTTTCTTTTTACAACGTTGCCAAACTTACATGTTTATCATTACGGAAATGAAAAACTATATTTGTGTTAACCAGATCAAAACATCATAGTCAATGTGTCAAAAATTTACTTTCTTATACAATTACTTCTATAATAAGAATTTACAATTAGCTTTTAAATTCACAATTTCTTTTCTCGTAACCTATGTTCAATGGATTTAAGAAATTTTATTCTTTCCACGCTTATGTCCGTTGTGCATCTCTTAAGTTCCTCGAACTTTTCGATGGCAAATTCTTGTAGTTGAGGAACATATGTAATTCCGTGGGATTTTGAACGAAGCAATTGTATGAGTGACGGCGATGGATAGGTAATGAGCTATAGAATCGTGTACAACCGGGTGTTTTGTCTCAAAGTGTGGCAGAGCCGGTGTTTGACGTCATACTTCTAAGATGGCCGCTAACGCCGACATCGATGTCTTTTCAGTGCTACACAGGCTAAAGTTCTCAACCGATTTTCATGGGAAGTGGCTCATTTTATTTCTTCTGGTTGCTGTATGTGTCTTTTGCATAGATGTTTGCCAAATAAATAGTTTCACCACTTCAAAAATAAAGAAAACTATCAAAACTGAGGTGAAATTAAATCGCTTTTTCTAACTCCAATGGGCATACTCACTAAACTAGCGAATCGGTTTTAATAAGTGTCTCATTTTTCTCCATGGCTATTATTTATACATATTGAATAAATATTTGACAAATAGATAATTTTATTTATTTACAAATTTAATAAAAAGTCGGCAAAATGATATAAAATTGAGTCTTTTTGAAAGATATGCAGACAAATATCGACAATGAAAATGGAGTGAGGTATAAAATGTTAACAAATCATTATGCCGATAAATAACTTTAAATTAAACAAAAGTTTCCGATTATAGGGTAATTTATTCTCGTATTGTAGTGGACCACTTCCTTATTACTGTTAAAGAAAGATACGCATCCAATTAAACAAAAATAAAAATTAGTAAACATGCTGGGTTGTAAAATCAAAACAAATAGTAAAATACTTCAAATAAACAAATAAACTGTTTTTATTATTACAAAATTGTTTAGAAAGGAAACTAATAATAGAAATTCTACTTATGTGTCATTATCTGAATCCGACAGTTGAATTTGATCGTCATTTTCACAGTTGTCACCAAATGCATTTGTAATTGACACAATTGAACGCACATCGTCCTTTGACACAATCACAACACACCAATTTTAAAATAGCTTCTGGAGAGCATGGTACATGACTCATGGTAGATAAATACTCATTTTCCCTCCTTTCCTATCTAAACGTAGATGGTCAGGGAGATCCGGTCGTCGAAGATTAGCACACCATCACTCCAACACTTGGTAGTAAGTTCTTGAGATGTGTTGGTGTAAACTGGCTTTGTTGGTGCCAAAGTTTCACGTTGGACATGTTTTCCAGTAAACAGTCACCACCGGAGCTTACCAATATCTGAAATATGGTAAATATGGAATATGAAATATGGTATATGAATATTGTAAATATGCGCGACAAATGTACCTTTCTATCAATTTTTTAGCTTCACATGTAAAACTTTCTGGACAGTTTAATCTATCAAATGACCCTAGAACTTTTTCTGTGGAAGATTCAAAAACTTTCTAGAAAGATTGTATTCCCCTGTTCTTGAAGCAATTTGCTGTGTCACACCAGATGGAAAATGAAGTCCTAATGATGCCCTAACTTGTTTGGGATTTAGCAAAGCGTAAATACGAAAAGTTCTATAACCTCCTATTAGCTCCAATTCCGGTCACAAACACACTGTCTGGTGGAACTGAAACCACCACAATAACAGAATAAATATCTGTATCTGTTGAATAGATATGGAGAGTAGAAGCACGGGTCGATACATGTACACAGTGTAAATTAATTTTTGTATCAGCTCTCTCCAGACTACTTGCAAATTCGTAACACCATCGCTAACCGAAGACTTTGCCTCGTTCCTTCATCTAGCAACTAAAGTTCGGTTTTAAACAAGACTGAAATGCCATTTTGTTCTATAGGAACAGATGAAGCTCTCGTACACGCAATCAAAGCAATGAAATGTTTGGAGATGTGGTAAACGAAAACCGACTCTAACACTTTTTTCTTAGCTTCTCCTCAACTTTCTAGGCTATCCACAGAAACTATGAAAACAAGTCAAAACACCATTATTTTTTAACAAGCAAAGCATCTCGCCAACAGAAAGATGCCCAATAGATGTATGACTCTCTTTTGACGATGACAAAGCCCGTAATGTTTGAGAGAAAACAACTAATTAATATCTCAACAAAGCTGTTTTCTTTTTTTCAGATTTTATCCAGAACAACACAATAAGAATGTCTGAAAAAGGACTTCAGCTGTACAACGTTTTCTAGCAAGAAAGGATTGGATCAGATAAATGTAGTCTGTGGGCACCAATGAAAAAGGATATTTCCAATTATGTAGTTAAGCCTACAGAGTTGTATTGACGAAATTGTCGGGTACTGTATTGTAGTTAAAGACAGATCGTTCTCTGTTCACTACGGTACTAATTGTTTTGAAGAGTCGACAATACATCGATCTGTAGCAATGTTTAAGTGATTATGAGTTGTCAGCTGTTCCCTGGTCAATGCTTAATTTAGACGGATCAATGATTTTACCTTTTTACAAGAACAATTTGATGAAAATTTTTGAACACCTTCTTCTTACAATACAAATCAAAAAACTTCATTTACATACAAAGGACCAGCAACTTACTCAAACTACTCCTATACAACACTCTGTGGCAGTCATTTATGGCATGGCAGAGGTACAAAGTATGCAAAAAGATTCAAGTGTAAAGACGTATTGAGACCTTTCAATTGAGTTTATCAAGATGGATCGGTATCTAACGAAATATGACGAACACTTTTTTTTTTTTTTTTTTTTTTTTTTTTTTTTTTTACACTTACATCGAACATTCACTGAAGAACTCAATGAGAAAGAAAGGATCTATTCAAAAACGTATGTTCAATATAAAATCACGAACTCCACAGATACAAGGAAAGCAACCTTGAGGTCTTTACTGTTTCATCAGAAGATAAAGGATGAATTGGCAGCTTACCTCGCTCATAAAGTATTATTGCACGCACAGAAAATAAAGCAAAATATGGCTGTTAGTTGAAGGAACGAGGCAAAGTCTTCGGTTAGCGATGATGTTACGAACTTGCAAGTAGTCTGGAGAGAGCTGATACAAAAATTAATTTACACTATGTACGTGTATCGGCCCGTGCTTCTACTCTCCATATCTATTCAACAGATATAGATGTGTTTATTCTGTTATTGTGGTGGTTACAGTTCCACCAGACAGTGTGTTTGTGACCGGAATTGGAGCTAATAGGAGGTTATAGAACTTTTCGTATTTACGCTTTGCTAAATCCCAAACAAGTTAAGGCATCATTAGGACTTCATTCTCCATCTGGTGTGACACAGCAAATTGCTTCAAGAACAGGGGAATATAATCTTTCTAGAAAATGTTTGAATCTTCCACAGAAAAAGTTCCAGAGGCATTTGATAGATTAAACTGTCCAGAAAGTTTTACAGTGAAGCTGAAAAATTGATAGAAAGGTACATTTGTCGCGCATATTTACAAGGTAAACAATTTTCAGATATCGGTAAGCTCCGGTGGTGGCTGTTTACCGGAAAACATGTCCAACGTGAAACTTTGGCACCAACAAAGCCAGTTTACACCAACACATCTCAAGAACTCACTACCAAGTGATGGAGTGACGGTGTGCTAATCTTCGACAACCGGATCTCCCTGACCGTCTACGTTTAGATAGGAAAGGAGGGAAAATGAGTATTTTCCTACCATGAGTCATGTACCATGCTCTCCAGAAGCTATTTTAAAATTGGTGTGTTGCGATTGTGTCAAAGGACGATGTGCGTTCAATTGTGTCAATTACAAATGCATTTGGTGACAACTGTGAAAATGACGATCAAATTCAACTGTCGGATTCAGATAATGACACATAAGTAGAATTTCTATTATTAGTTTCCTTTCTAAACAATTTTGTAATAATAAAAACAGTTTATTTGTTTATTTGAAGTATTTTACTATTTGTTTTGATTTTACAACCCAACATGTTTACTAATTTTTATTTTTGTTTAATTGGATGCGTATCTTTTTTTAACAGTAATAAGGAAGTGGTCCACTACAATACGAGAATAAATTACCCTATAATCGGAAACTTTTGTTTAATTTAAAGTTATTTATTGGTATAATGATTTGTTAACATTATACCTCACACGATTTTCATTGTCGATATCTGAGTGCATTGGCGTCTCTGGCATGTAAAATTTGGGGGGGACATCAAAGGAAATGATCTAACTGCTAGTATCTCAGCGGAATTTTAGATTATGTCACTCAAAATATTGGGGGGACGCGTCCCCCCCGTCCCCCCCGCCAGAGACGCCCATGTCTGAGTGCATATCTTTCAAAAAGACTCAATTTTATATCATTTTGCTGACTTTTTATTAAATTTGTAAATAAATAAAATTATCTATTTGTCAAATATTTATTCAATATGTATAAATAATAGCCATGGAGAAAAATGAGACACTTATTAAAACCGATTCGCTAGTTTAGTGAGTATGCCCATTGAAGTTAGAAAAAGCTATTTAATTTCACCTCAGCGTTGATAGTTTTCTTAATTTTTGAAGTGGTGAAACTATTTATTTGGCAAACATCTATACAAAAGACACATACAGCAACCAGAAGAAATAAAATGAGCCACTTCCCATGCAAATCGGTTGAGAACTTTAGCCTGTGTAGCGCTGAAAAGACATCGATGTTGGCGTTAGCGGCCATCTTAGAAATATGACGTCAAACATCGGCTCGGCTACACTTTGAGACAAAACACCCGGTAGTACACGATTCTATAGCTCATTACCTGTTCATCGGCACCACTCATACAATTGCTTCATTCAAAATCCCACGGACTTTGTTACATTTACATATGCCCCTGCACTATTGCCTAGACACTTCTTTTTACCTTGTAGGACAAAGTTCATCTTTGGCTACAGAATTAAATTTCAAGTCCGTCTCCGTCTGGGTCCCTAGTACAACTTCCACGACTCGATGAATATCTGGAGAACTTGCATAGAATTGTTTGTTGAAGTGTCATTTGTTGTCTGTGGCCTTATTGAAGACTTAGAAGCCCACATAGCAGGTGGAAACCTGAAAATGATATAAGAAAATATTGTTATTTTAATTGAGTAAAAGCCCTTTTTCTTGGTAATAACAAGATTAGTACAGTAGAAAAAACAAAATTGAAAGAGAAATAGTAGAACAAGCAGTGAAGAGCATAGATAAAAGACGATCAATTTTTGATACTATAAGAAGAAAAATTAAATAACCATTTCTATTTTAATCAAGACTCAAACAAAAAGTTAATTTTCCAAGAATTTTGCAATTTTGATGATCACATTGTGTTGCCAGCAATTGGTAAGTACTCATTCTAAAATGTTCATTAACATCTTCTCACGTCCAGTGGACATTGAAACTTCAATCAGTTTACAAATTCAGGTATAGTACTAGAATATTATCGGAATACTCACATGCTGCTCTTTTCTATGTAGTTTTCTGGTAAATAATCAGAGAACTGATGTACTGAGTCATCGGGTGCAATTGCCATCAAATCACAGAAAGCATCAAAAACATTTCGTGCAGAGAAAAAGGGAAGCCCAAAGAACATCTTTAGCCATTTTCCTGCAAAAGTAGTAATATTGTATATACTTATTATTAACATTATTATTATTTACTTACTACTATATTGATTAAATAAATGGAAGGTATCTTCCAACTTGGCAAAGTAGACCATAATACAGTAGTGTAACAAAATAAAATGGATGGTGAAACACGTGGTAATTCACACATGGGAACCCTTTAAAGACGTTTTTTTACTTTAAAAATGCTACTTGATCTAGTCTGTCCGGAATGTTTAACAGCTTTGTAATCTTAAGAACGAAACTAGTGAACATTGTAGCAGAAATTAACGAATTTCGAATATGCTGGAAAAATTAATTTTAGACTATTAGTTTTGGATAAGTAAAAGAGCAAGAGTGAAACCGTATATACGGCTTTATAATACTGTTTACTAGTAGGAACAAGGAAAAGACTGAAGGAAGGCATACAATACCTAACTCTGATTTAGGATCCATGCACGCTTCATGCAAAACATTGTTGCTTTGAATCTTCCTCCACCAGGTTCATCCCAAATGAAATCGGCAACCAAAAATATTACATTCTGAACAATCCTCTTTGATAGCTTTGTGAATAGAGCTGCAATTTCGAAGTCAACCCAAATATATTAGAGATCAAGTCTGCTGTCTACTGATTTAATCAGTTCTCACATTGCCTTGCAAGTTTTCAAATCCTTCTTTGCTCGTTTTTTTTATTTTTTATTTTTTTTTTATTTGCACAAGTGAACATTTTAATTGTCTACGCAGGTGTCACCTTTCACTTTTGGAATTAAACATTTTTTACCTACCCAGATGTTACTATTGGACTTGAATATTTTATAAAATTATTGATCTGCTGTTAGATTTTGAAAACTGGGGAAAACCGGGAAAATATTACAATTGAATCATTTAGAATAATTTTGATTCTTGATATCCTAAAATTTATCTTTACAAATAAAAGTAGGTGATGGTGTTTTCCCTTCCAAGAACGGATATTTCTATTCTTCATTAGATATTGTGCGCAATTTTATTTTTATCATCTTTCAACGTCGCTTCCCGATCCTGTGCGCAATCCTGGCCAAAGATACAGTACTGTCAATCAACGTCTTGTCTGGCATTTGCTGATAAATAAGATAAGTGTGCGCAAGCAAGTCTGTGACTCTCTCTTTTTTTTTTTTTTTTTTTTAGGACAAATGAGTTATACCATTTTGTCAGACTATTAATGAAAATGCATTTGTGAAATATAAACAAAACTGCCTGAGTCGTTTTCGAGAAAGTGTCTGAAAGAAAACTCATCCATAAGAATAAACTACCCCTTCTCGATTTTTCCCAGTGAAAGGTTGTTTTTGGAAAATTGATTTATGAAATATAATCAAAAGTGTTAGAGTTTCTTTTGAGAAGATAACAACTTTTTAAATTCTTATCCTTATTTTTAGGGGTAGGAAGAAAATTCTACTCCCCTTGGTAGAATCACATAAAACCTTAAATTTAAATTTTGGTTGAGATACGTTGAACAGTATGGCCTAGGTACGTAAGTATACAGAGGTTGTTTAGCCTACGTTTGGCCGGTTCCGTTCCTTCCCCCTCCCGGGCACTCACCCGATCTGGCTCGTGGCGTCCTGCAGTGTTGTGCAGTGGCTTCCTGGGAACGGAATTGTTTTTCCGCGCGGACGACAATAATGCACAAAACAGGACCATTGTTGTGAGTGTTGTGTTAAATTTATTTCCAAGTGTGTGGGTTTCCGTTCTGTGACCAAAATGCCGCCCAAACTATTCCGGTTTTGGGAATTCTATGTTGTGGCTCTTTATGACGCTCGCTTTAGTGTTTCTGTCATTAGAAAACAGTGCAAGAAAAATGGTTGCAACATCAGTTTAAGTGGAATAAAAATGTTATTAAAAAGTACAAGGGCAACGAAGCTCCCCATTTGGATCACCAACGAAGTTGCCTATGCACCAAGGCCACCTCCACCATGCAGAGGAAACTTCGCAAAATGGCAATGCAAGAAAATCCGCCTACACAAAGGTGTATGGCTAATTGTCTTGACGTGTACTTGGGGACTGTGAGCCGGACGTTACACCATCAACTCAAGCTGGAAAAAGTCATGAAAACTCGCGGCCATCTTCTTACGGATGCCCACCAGAAGAAACGAAAGTGTAACGCCCGGAAGCTGTACGAACGGCATCTGGCAAAACAAAGGTGAATGTACATCGTAACGCTCGATGAAGCATGGATTTACCTTTCCGACTGCGGCAAACCGAGAGCCATCATGTACCGAGAGAAAGGCGCCAAGAACTTCAGAAGGTGGGTCCGTATCTATAAAGAATCCTTCCCAAAAGGGTTCATGGTCGTTACTGGCTACTGTTACCAAGGTAAACTGAAGATTAGTAGGGTGGCGAAGAACTGCAAAATAAATTCGCAATATTTTCAGGAGCAGATCATGCGGCCGATCTACAAGCATGAGATTCCAAGAATGTTCGGAAATGACGCCAATCTGGTGCACATTCACATGGACAAGGCCTCATCGCACACCTCACGATCGTCCCTCGTATTCTACAGGGAGATGGAGGCTAGTGGTATACAAGTGATACCTTTCAATGAGGTACCTGTTAAATCTTCAGATGCAAGTCCTATGGACTATTGTGGATTTGGATTGCTGAAGCGGGCCTTGGGAAAACGGCATGTGACGACTGTGGAAGGACTTTGGAAAGCTGTGCAAAGGGAATGGGACAAGATTCCCCTCTCAGTTCTTGAGAGAAGCCTATTACAGTGGAAATTACGCTGTCGGGCTATTGTTAGGAACCAAGGGAAACACATCGAGCACTTACGGACCTGGCTCCATGGATTCTTCTAAATTTTTAACTAAGTCGAAATTGGCCAAATGTAGACTGAACAACCTCTGTATATAGACGAAGAGACAGACAGATGTCAAAAATAACTTTTTCGGTATCTATGGGCTATGAAACGTGTAAATCCCTCGAAATCTTGAATTCTATATATATATATTTTAAGATCACCCGAATTCTCTCCTCTCGAAAGTAAAAAGTGGGATTTTTTTATTACGTGTTTCTTAAATGATAGTAGGGGTCGATATTTTTGGGACGGAGAATAGGGGGTGGCAACATCCTTTTGACTGTATTTTTTTTTTCCGACGAGGCGATTCCTTCTTAAATGATAGATTGAACAGGAGTTGGTCTGTACCATTTTGAGCTCGAATTTTAACACTTCTTATATCACAAATGGTTGACGTTCAGAATAATGTGACGAGAACTATAATGGGGCGAGAACCTTACCTGGTTACGCCACTATACTTTCATTTAAAAATACTTATTTTTCGAGTGTGAAAAAAACCAAAAAAAAAAGCACGAAAAAGTATCTCTACTTCGGGTCAATTTTCAAAATCTTTCGGGAGTGGAGCTCCAGTCCCATGGATGCTCACAGTGAGGGGCAAGAGGGGCAATTGTCCTCCCCTAAATTTTTGAAAGGGATTCGCTGCGTCAAAATACATGTCAAAATATATTAGATTTGCTTCCTCTCCCACTTACAATCTTTAATATATTTATTGAAGCTAATAAATTGTACAATGTAAGCCAATGTCAATTGTTTTACATTTAGCATTATGTACATCAAGGTGTGTATATTCGATATTTCGCTTCTGTGTCAGTCTATTGCATTCCCTTGAGGGGGGAGGGAATCCTGCGAGCGTTGCGAACTTCCGCTAAGCGTAGCTGATATTCAGTACTCCCAGATCCCCGGTTGGGAACTGTGAATTAAACCACCCGCGCTGATTTTCAAAACCTGGCACTTCAGATTATACGAGGAACATTCGGAAAGTAATA
The DNA here is from genome assembly GCF_964235325.1 of Thermobia domestica. Taxonomy (NCBI): domain Eukaryota; kingdom Metazoa; phylum Arthropoda; class Insecta; order Zygentoma; family Lepismatidae; genus Thermobia; species Thermobia domestica. The sequence continues at coordinate 224,355 of NW_027656014.1, forward strand.
TCCGATTGGTTGAAAAAAAAAACACCAAAGTAAATAAGAATAATTTATTATATCCATCTAAAAACTACTTCTTTGCTCTATTTTTCAACATAGTTTCTATAAATATTCAAGCACTTATCATATCTCTGTATAGCTTAGAAATTAGATCAGCATAAAAATCTCCACCTGTGTCTTGAGCCATAGTACTACCTGTAGCCATAGTCTGTGTCACTACGTCATACATTACAGTCCTGCAAATTTGTGGAAATTCATCGGAAAGCTCCGAGAATTCACGAACTTTTCCATCAATTTTCTGATCGAGTTCGTCAGTGACCACTGATGGCCTGCCACTCTTCTCTGCGTCATGAATGTTTGTTCTTCCACTTTTAAATGAACGAACCCATTCAC